>NC_143024.1:88514482-88581982 GCF_057628025.1 Oncorhynchus mykiss | reverse complement strand
TGTAATGCTTTTCCAACAATCTTGAATGAGTTCACACATATGCTGAGCACTTGTTGGCTGATTTTTCTTCACTCTGTGGTTCAACTCAAATACTTTAATTTGGGTTGAGGTCGGGTGATTGTGGAGACCAGGTCATCTGATGCAGCAGTGTCAAATAGCCCTTATCAAATCAAATGTTACTTGTCACATGCACCGAATACAACAGGTATTCAAAATACCTTACAGTGAAATGCTTACTTACCAGCCCGTAAACCACAATGCAGTTTTAAGAAAAAATTCCTAAAAACATAAGAAATAAAGTAACAAATAAATAAAGAGCAGCAGTAAAATAACAATTAACAAATGTCTTAAAGTAATGATGGACTATTTGTCTTTGTTTATTTGAGCCGTTTTTGCCATAAAATGGACTTGGTCTTTTACCCCTACCTTGTCACAACACAACTGATTGGCTCAAACGCATTAAGAAGGTAAGAAATTCCACAGATGAGCTTTTAACAAGGCACACATGTTAATTGAAATGCATTCCAGGTGACTACCTCATTAAGTTGGTTGAGAGAATGCCAAGAGTGTGCAAAGTTGTCATCGATGCAATTGATGGCTACTTTGAAGAATATAAATTATTTTTGTTATTTTTTTAACACTTTTTTGTTTACTTCATGATTCCATGTGTTATTTCATAGTTTTGATGTCTTCACTATTATTCTACAATGTAGAAAATAGTAAAAATGAAGAAGAACTCTTGAATGAGTAGGTGTGTCCAAACTTGTGACTGGTACTGTATATGTGTGTGTGTGTGTGTGTGTGTGTGTGTGTGTGTGTGTGTGTGTGTGTGTGTGTGTGTGTGTGTGTGTGTGTGTGTGTGTGTGTGTGTGTGTAGGTTTCCAGTCTTTTCTGGTCAGGTCAAGGAAGTGGAGTATAAGCTGAGGTGGCTGGGAAACCCGACATCTCAAGAGTGAGGGCCACAATGACAAGTGCTGTGTTCTCAGCTGCAGAACCAGTTACTGTCTGGTGAAGGCAGATGCAGGAAACAGACCTCCTCAATGAACCAGACGGGCTCTATCTGCTAGCCAAGAACATAAAGGAGCCCCCCCCCCCCCCCCCACCCGAAAGCCCAGGAAGTCTGCACGGTCTTGGCTGTATTGACATTTTCCAGCGAGAGACAAAAATAAATTACTTTAGGAAAATAGATGAAATGACAATGAAGACACAGGAAATTAAGTCCTGGAAGACACTGACCAAGTGGAAGGTCAAAGTGAGCAACGGTTGGCATAAAAGGGAATGAAAGAAGACTAAGGAAGAGGACAACATGGAAACCTAAGACGCCAATCTCAGGATGTTCTTCTTCAAAAAACTCTTGTGAATTATTGATGAGATCCTAATGGGTTTAGGGCCAGTGATAAACAAATCAAGTGTCCTATAAAAAGGTTTGAAAATGTGCCAGGAAACATCATCTTATCAGTGAGGGTCATTGTTTGGTCGCAGAAGTATTTTCTGGGCTAGCTGACTGAAAGAGTATACAGTTGAAGTCGTAAGTTTACATACACTTAGGTGTATGTAGTCATTAAAACTCATTTTTCAACCACTCCACAAATGTATTGTTAACAAACTTTAGTTTTGGCAAGTTGGGTAGGACATCTACTTTGTGCATGACACAAGTCATTTTTCCAACAATTGTTTACAGACAGATTATTTCACTTATAATTAATTCATTGTATCACAATTCCAGTGGGTCCAAAGTTTACATACACTAAGTTGACTGTGACTTTGAACAGCTTGGAAAATTATGTCATGGCCTTAGAAGGTTCTGATAGGCTAATTTACATCATTTGAGTCATTTGGAGGTGTACCTGTGGATGTATTTCAAGACCTACCTTCAAACTCAGTGCCTCTTTGCTTGACATCTTGGGAAAATCAAAATAAATCAGTCAAGACAAAAAATTGTAGACTTCCACAAGTCTGGTTCATCCTTGGGAGCAATTTCTAAATGCTTGAAGGTACCACGTTCATCTGTACAAACAATAGTACGAAAGTATAAACACCATGGGATCACGCAGCCGTCATACCGCTCAGGAAGGAGGCGCGTTCTGTCTCCTATAGATGAACGTACTTTGGTGCGAAAAGTGCAAATCAATCCCAGAACAACAGCAAAGGACCTTGTGAAGATGCTGGAGGGAACAGGAACTAAAGTATCTATATCCACACTAAAACGAGTTCTATATCGACATAACCTGAAAGGCCGCTCAGCAAGGAAGAAGCCACTGCTCCAAAACCGCCATAAAAAAGCCAGACTACGGTTTGTAACTGCACTTTTTGAAGAATTGTCCTCTGGTCTGAAGAAACAAAAATATAACTTTTTGGCCATAATGACCATCTTTATGTTTGGAGGAAAAAGGGGGAGGCTTGCAAGCCGAAGAACACCATCCCAACCGTGAAGCACGGGGCTGGCAGCATCATGTTGTGGGGAGCTTTGCTGCAGGAGGGACTGGTGCACTTCAAAAAATAGATGGTGCATCATGAGGAAAGACAATTCTGTGGATATATTGAAGCAACATCTCAAGACATTAGTCAGGAATATAAAGCTTGGTCGCAAATGGGTCTTCCAAATGGACAATGACCCCAAGCATACTTCCAAAGTTGTTGCAAAATGGCTTAAGGTCAACAAAATCAAGGTATTGGAGTGGCCATCACAAAGCCCTGACCTCAATCCTATAGAACATTTGTGGGCAGAACTGAAAAAGTGTGTGCAAGCAAGGAGGCCTACAAACCTGACTCAGTTACACCAGCTCTGTCAAGAGGAATGGGCCAAAATTCACCCAACTTATTGTGGGAAGCTTGTGGAAGGCTACCTGAAACGTTTGACCCAAGTTAAACTATTTAAAGGCAATGCTACCAAATACTAATTGAATACTAATCAACTTCTGACCCACTGGGAATGTGATGAAAGAACTAAAAGCTGAAATAAATAATTATCTCTACTATTATTCTGACATTTCACATTCTTAAAATATTCCTGACTGACCTGAAACAGGGAATTGTTATTAGGATAAAATGTCAGGAACTGTGAAAAACTGAGTATAAATGTATTTGGCTAAGGGGTATGTAAACTTACGACTTCAACTGTACGATGCTTTTGCACCCCACTACAGAAAAATGACTTAATTCCGCCCCAAAATATGATTTCACAGGTGTACATTCCCTCCGCTGTACTCTATTATCCTCAATGGTACCGATTGCAGTTGTTAACACCCTGTGACATCATCGGTTTAAGTGCTCTCCTACACATGGGACTGTGCTAACTATTTTAGGCCACATGGTAAAAATATCGAAAGACTAATCAGAAGACAAAGAACAAAACCTATAATCTCAACTTCAAGTGCAATGTGTACTGAGGTGAAGAGGATTTGTACTAGTGCATTGATGACCACTTCTACCAATAGGCGTGGGTTTAAGAGGGATTTGAAAGTAAACATTTCTTGCAGCCAAAAACCTCTGGTGTTGTTGTTGCAAAGACACTTCAGAGAGTGCCAATAGCCAAAGCTAATATTGACCGTTAAGCTGTCAAAGAGTTCAAATAGCTTAATGGTATGATCAATGTCCCCTCCCCAACATCAGAAATATTTTCACATGACCCCTTCCCTTGTTCTGTAGAATATGTTGAACACCCTACCCCACAAGTTGTGTTTACGACCACAAATAACAATAACTGTAGCGACCCTGGGTTTATTATAGTGGATATCGACTTTGCTTTTCAGCATGCTTTTGTGGCACAGTCGATGCCACGCAGGGCTACGGGCCAGAAGGGTGAGGTTTCACCGACCATCACAGACGAGCTCACTCTCCCTTCCTGTTTCATTGCACTATGATCAGAGCCGGCTGCAGGCAATGATCAGTTTGAGGGAAATCAGATTTGTAGCATTTTGAGGCCACATTTATAATTATGTAAAATAAATGCATCAAATTTTCCACCAAAAGGTTTCTGTGCCAATGCACCACACAACCTATAAACAAAGCATACTAGTATAAATACCGACTTCGGGCACTTCAATATCATGGTTTGCGTTTTCAATGCCACAATAAATACACTATGTCAATCTTGACAAACAGAAAACGTATCCCTCCCTACCTTGTAGGCATACCCAGTATAGAAGGATTGGCTTGACAATCTCTGAATATCATGAAACATTTTGTTGTTTTGGTGTTTTGTAACAGATGTCTCTCTCGAATGAGCACTGCACAGTTTGGATTGATTTATTTTATTTGTCAGTTAAAGAACCTGCTGGGCACAGATGTCAATTGAACGTCTATTCCTCGTTGTTTCAACGCAATTTAATTGAAATGACTTGGAAACAGCTTTGATTCAAGCAGTGTGTGGCCAGTGGAGACAAAGATAAAGTGACTGGGATTACACAATAAAGTCAGGGACTTATTTCCATTGTGGTCCCTATTTAAAACATATAGTACCAGTCAAAAGTTTGGACACACCTACTCATTCAAGGGTTTTTCTTTATTTTTTTACATTGTAGAATAATGCTTAAGACATCAACACTATGAAATAACACATATGGAAGCATGTAGTAACCAAACAAGTGTTAAACAAATGAAATGACATTTTATATTTGAGATTCTTCAAAGTAGCCATCCTTTACCTTGACAGCTTGCACACTTCTGTTCAGACCCCTTCCCTTTTTCCACATTTTGTTACATTACAGCCTTATTCATCAATCTATACACAATACCCCATAATGACAATGCAAAAACAGGTTTTTAGAAATGTTTGCACATTTATATAACAAATTATTATTTACATAAGTATTCAGACCCATTGCAATGAGACACTAAATTGAGCTCAGATGCATCCTGTTTCCATTGATCATCCTTGAGATGCTTCTACAACTTGATTGGAGTCCACCTGTGGTAAATTCAATTGATTGGACATGATTTGGAAAGGCACACACTTGTCGATATAAGGTCGACCATGAGGTCGAAGGAATTGTCCGTAGAGCTCCGAGACAGGATTATGTCAAGTCATTGATCTGAGGAAGGACACCAAAATAATTCTGCCACATTGAAGGTCCCCAAGAACACAGTGGCCTCCATCATTCTTAAATGGAAGAAGTTTGGAACCACCAAGACTTTACCTATAGCTGACTGCCTGGCCAAACTGAAGAATCAGGGGAGAAGGGCCATGGTCAGAGAGGTGACCAAGAACCCAATGGTCACTCTGAAAGAGGTCCAGAGGGAGAACCTTCCAGAAGGACAACCATCTCTGCAGCACTCCACCAGTTAGACAGAAGCCATTCCTCAGTCACAACACAACTGATTGGCCCATTCCTCAGTAAAAGACACGGCATCCCACATGGAGTTTCCCAAAAGACACCTAAAGGACTCTCAGACCAGGATAAACAAGATTCTCTGGTCTGATAAAACCAAGATTGAACTCTTTGGTCAGAATGCCAAGCAGTGAAACATGGTGGTGGTGGCAGCATCATGCTGTGGGGACATTTTTCAGTGGCAGTGACTGCGAGACAAGTCTGGATCGAGGGAAAGATGAACGGAGCAAAGAACAGAGAGATACGCTCAGGACCTCAAACTGGGGCAAAGGTTCACCTTCCAACAGGACGAAGACCCTAAGCACACAGCCAAGATAACCCAGGATTGGCTTTGGGACAAGTCTCTGAATGTCTTTGAGTTGACCAGCCAGAGTCCGGACTTTAAGCCAATCGATCATCTCTGGAGAGACCTGAAAATAGCTGTGCAGCGACGCTCCCCATCCAACCTGACAGAGCTACTTTGTCTTTCTAGACATTATTAACTGTCGAGAGTAGACCCACAACTGATCCAAATGGAATTAAACATTCAAATCACAGTTTTTTTGCACCATTATTCAAATAACATTTTCACTGCAGCCTAAAGTAGAATTTTGTACTCACTTGAAAACAATAATTCAATGATTAATTGTATTGTGGTGTTGTACGTTACTATAGTCCAGTTAGGATAATTGTATTGTCCATAAACAAGATCAATAGGGTAGCTTTTTGAGCTGCAAGGTCTCATGTCTTCACTGTTCATTCATGCTGCTATGATGCACCTGGCCTCTCCGCCATCTATCAGCTATTCCTATTGGTTCTTGTGGATTACTATTGCAAATGTATGCAGCTTTGAATGCTGTTATGTGTGGTATGATGCTAGTTAGCCTATTACAGATCTGGACAAACAATCCACCTACCACTATTGTCACTATGAATGGTGGATAAAGTGACAGGATAGACAGTTAGACTGGTAGACTATATTGTCACTATGAATGGTGGATAAAGTGACAGGATAGACAGTTAGACTGGTAGACTATATTGTCACTATGAATGGTGGATAAAGTGACAGGATAGACAGTTAGACTGGTAGACTATATTGTCACTATGAATGGTGGATAAAGTGACAGGATAGACAGTTAGACTGGTAGACTATATTGTCACTATGAATGGTGGATAAAGTGACAGGATACACAGTTAGACTGGTAGACTATATTGATCTGTGGTATATTTAAAGTTACCGCACTGAAAAGCGTAGTCCATAAGGGAAGTACCAGAACACCTTGATATATGGGAGGAGCCTGCACGCAGATTAGGACATTTGGATAGGATGGAAGAAAGTAAAACCTGCAAAAAAAGTGAATATTAACCTGGCACTGCCCTCCCATGTGCCCAATAAAATACCTCACAACCCTCCCCAAAGCAACAACAAAAAAAAGTTTGACAACTCTTCCCAGTTAATGTTGATCTGTCCCTAACCTACGCTGAAACATGTGGCCAGGACATTACAGTCAGTCATCTCAGTGCAAGTCCAGGCTCATGCTTGGGGTTTGCAGTGGTCTGTCTCAAAGGCCCCAGTCTGGGGTAAACACATGGCAGAAACCTTACTCTAGAAATGCACAAAAACCTAGGCTGAGTCATGCATTGGTGTCCATGGGTGTTTTCCCTTAGACACCTAGAACAGAAATGTTTATCTTAAGCTAAAATGTGTTGAGTTGAGATGAATTGGCACCAGATTATATGTTGTGTTCTTTTATGACCAGAGTTCCAGGAAGAGAAGAATTCCAAGGTGCGTTCTCTAGTTTTAGTCTAGATAGGGTGTTTAGTGGCTTGGTTTAGGATTTTTGATGATTTAGATGAGGTTATCGTTGTGGGTAAAGCTAGACTACTCAGAACTCACCACATTCCTTCATCTGTAACACCATCTCTGTTTCTCTCCATATATTCTCCTTCTCTTTTTCTGCTCATTCATCTCTGTATCCACCCCTCTTTCCATCTCTGTATCCACCTCTCTTTCTATCTCTGTGTCTCCACCTCTCTTTCCATCTCTGTATCCACCTCTCTTTCTATCTCTCTGTCTCTACCTCTCTTTCCATCTCTGTGTCTCAACCTCTCTTTCCATCTCTGTCTCCACCTCTCTTTCTATCTCTGTCTCCACCTCTCTTTTTATCTCTTTCTCCACCTCTCTTTCCATCTCCTTGTCTCCACCTCTCTTTCTATCTCTGTCTCCACCCCTCTTTCTATCTATGTCTCCACCTCTCTTTCTATCTCTGTGTCTCCATGTCTCTTTCTATCTCTGTCTCCACCTCTCTTTCTATCTCTGTGTCTCCAACTCTCTTTCTATCTCTGTCTCCACCTCTCTTTCCATCTCTGTGTCTCTTTCTATCTTTGTCCTGCAGCTGATTTGATCATCTCCCCCTCCTCACCTCTGCTTTAAGTGAACAAAAAGTTCCACATGTGGGGCCCCTTTGAATTATGGCAACATTTCTGTAATTGCCACATCTGGCTTTGTGTTGCCCCAATGTTAACCCTAACCCAGCCATATTGCATTAGCCATGCAGGCCGTTTTCCGGTAGGCCTCCATTTAATCAGTCCCTTTTCCAGCATGCCTCCTCCATTTCATCAGTCCCTTTTCCAGCATGCCTCTTCCATTTAATCAGTCCCTTTTCCAGCATGCCTCCTCCATTTCATCAGTCCCTTTTCCAGCATGCCTCCTCCATTTCATCAGTCCCTTTTCCAGCATGCCTCCTCCATTTCATCAGTCCCTTTTCCAGCATGCCTCCTCCATTTCATCAGTCCCTTTTCCAGCATGCCTCCTCCATTTCATCAGTCCCTTTTCCAGCATGCCTCCTCCATTTAATCAGTCCCTTTTCCAGCATGCCTCCTCCATTTCATCAGTCCCTTTTCCAGCATGCCTCTTCCATTTCATCAGTCCCTTTTCCAGCATGCCTCCTCCATTTAATCTTTCCCTTTTCCAGCCTGCCTCTTCCGTTTAATCTTTCCCTTTTCCATCATGCCTCCTCCATTTCATCAGTCCCTTTTCCAGCATGCCTCTTCCATTTAATCAGTCCCTTTTCCAGCATGCCTCCTCCATTTCATCAGTCCCTTTTCCAGCATGCCTCCTCCATTTCATCAGTCCCTTTTCCAGCATGCCTCCTCCATTTCATCAGTCCCTTTTCCAGCATGCCTCCTCCATTTCATCAGTCCCTTTCCCTGCATGCCTCCTCCATTTCATCAGTCCCTTTTCCAGCATGCCTCCTCCATTTCATCAGTCCCTTTTCCAGCATGCCTCCTCCATTTCATCAGTCCCTTTTCCAGCATGCCTCCTCCATTTCATCAGTCCCTTTTCCAGCATGCCTCCTCCATTTAATCTTTCCCTTTTCCAGCATGCCTCCTCCATTTCATCAGTCCCTTTTCCAGCATGCCTCCTCCATTTAATCAGTCCCTTTTCCAGCATGCCTCCTCCATTTAATCAGTCCCTTTTCCAGCATGCCTCCTCCATTTAATCTTTCCCTTTTCCAGCATGCCTCCTCCATTTCATCAGTCCCTTTTCCAGCATGCCTCCTCCATTTCATCAGTCCCTTTTCCAGCATGCCTCCTCCATTTCATCAGTCCCTTTTCCAGCATGCCTCCTCTATTTAATCAGTCCCCTTTCCAGCATGCCTCTTCCTTCCTGAGCGTTTTCAATCGGATACATACTGTATCTCAGAGTTCCACTGTGCGCTGCAAGTTTCCTTCTTAGCCCATGATGCATCAATGTAGCGGATAAGATGACACTGAACGGCGTCCTGGAGGGAATACTGCCACTCCTTCTCACTACATAACAGGGTATTTAAGCTCCTGTTCATGTGATTTATTGGAGTAGTGAAGCTTTGTGTGTCCATTCCAGCCACCAACCCCCTTTTTATCCCCTAAAGAGACCCAGCCCTCTGCACGCTTTGCTGGACACATGGGGCCCTCAGCCTCCCATGGTTTTCCCGACATTTATGGATGGGTTGGAGCTCCAATCTGGAAGGGCTCAGCTTGCCTGTCCCAGCTTGTTGACCAACTTTCCCTTCTCTCTTTCCATGGCTCTGTTTTAGTGTATTATCATGCTTTCTCTCTCATTCTCTCTTTTCATGTTGTTCCCTCTTTACTCTGCTTGTCTTTCTTAATGTCATCATAGATAACATCCGGACACATGATCATTTCCCTGCGTATGTTGTACACTATATTATACGATCCTGCTACAACTCAACGCCCTGGTTAGAATAACTTTATTGTGTTTTTCACATGTGGAGTGGTTTATACAGGAAAGAGATGCTCCGATCAATAATAAAGAACATCTGTCTTCCAGTTCCATAATATATCCTGTTTTGGGGGTTCAATATTGCCTTAGTTAGCAGTTTGACTAGTCCCCCCCCCCCCCAATGTATTTTGTCTTTCCTCTGATGTGTTTTGTAATGTGGCTTCAATGATTTGGATCCACAGCAGAATGAAGTGTTCTGATGGCTGTGTTTGTGACTATCCTCAGACAAATGTGGAGGATCGGGTCCACACGTGACAGGTTGCTACAGAAAACAACCTTGATGAGTGTGGAGCGCGTGCCATCCTATACTGTCCATAGGTGTTTCATGTCACTCATCAACAACTGTTTTCAGCCTTAGCTGAGTTCCCAAACTCTGTACATGGCTTTAATATGGGGAGGTTTTTACATTTTTTTTTTCTAGCATAGTTGTTTAGTTTTGCTGGGGGACAGTGAGTTAGTCAAATAAACAGACCAAAATGCATCAGAGACAGCCTGATCACCGCCATCAATCATTCCCCAATAAACAAACTACAAATCCCTTGTGGCATTGCAGATGAAATGATCCCACATTAAGATCGATAGGGAGGCCTTCAAATGAGTTTGGTCTCCCTTAATGAGTGCAGTCAGATCGAGGCAGGGAATTGAGGTGAATTGGCTGTTTACGATGATCTGGAATTTTCTTCAGGTCTCAGCGGCATCCAGTTTAATACAGGATTTGACTGAGTAGCCTGGAGTCTAGACTAGAGGTCGACCGATTATGATTTTTCAACGCCGATACCGATTATTGGAAGACCAAAAAAAGGCGATACCAATGAATCGGACGATTTTTATTTATTTATTTGTAATAATGACAGTTACAACAACACTGATTGAACAATGAACACTTATTTTAACTTAATATAATACTTAAATAAAATCTATTTAGTCTCAAATAAGTAATGAAACATGTTCAATTTGGTTTAAATAACTCAAAAACACAGTGTTGGAAAGAAAGTAAAAGTGCATAATGTGCCATGTAAAACGTTTCAGTTTCTTGCTCAGAACATGAGAACATATGAAAGCTGGTGGTTCCTTTTAACATGAGTCTTCAATATTCCCAGTTAAGAAGTTTTAGGTTGTAGTTATTATATGAATTATGACGCGTCGACTATTTCTCTCTATACCATTTGTATTTAATTTACATTTGACTATTGGATGTTCTTATAGGCACTTTAGTATTTCCAGCCTAATCTCGGGAATTGATAGGCTTGAAGTCATAAACAGCACTGTGCGACAAGCATTGCTAAGAGTTGTTGGCAAACTCAGTACAGTGCTGTTTGAATGAATGCTTATGAGCCTGCTGCTGCCTACCACCGCTCAGTCAGACTGCGCTATCAAATATCAAATCATAGACTTAATTATAATATAATAAACACACAGCAATATGAGCCTTTGGTCATTAATATGGTCAAATCCGGAAACTATCATTTATCGAAAAACAAAACGTTTATTCTTTCAGTGAAATACGAAACCGTACCGTATTTTATCGTTCAATAAACATTGCTAAATATTGCTGTTACATTGCACAGCCTTCATTGTTATGTCATAATAATGTTCAATTCTGGCAAATGAATTACGGTCTTTGTTAGGAAGAAATGGTCTTCACACAGTTCACAATGAGCCCGCCGGCCCAAACTGCTGCATATACCCTGACTCTGCTTGCACAGAACACAAGAGAAGTGACACAATTTCCCTAGTTAATATTGTCTGCTAACATGAATTTCTTTTAACTAAATATGGAGGTTTAAAAAATATACTTCTCTGTATTGATTTTAAGAAAGGCATGTACAGTTAAAGTCAGAAGTTTACATACACCTTAGCCAAATACATTTAAACTCAGTTTTTCACATTCCTGACATTTAATCCTAGTAAACATCCCTGTTTTAGGTCAGTAAGGATCACCACTTTATTTTAAAAATTAGAAATAATAGTAGAGTGATTTATTTTAGCTTTTATTTATTTCATCAAATTCCCAGTGGGTCAGAAGTTTACATACACTCAATTAGGATTTGGTAGAATTGCCTTTAAATTGTTAAACTTGGGTCAAACGTTTCAGGTAGCCTTCCACAAGCTTCCCACAATAAGTCGGGTGAATTTTGGCCCATTCCTCCTGACAGAGCTGATGTATCTGAGTCAGGTTTGTAGGTCTCCTTGCTCGTAAAACGCTTTTTCAGTTCTGCCCACACATTTTCTATAGGATTGAGGTCAGGTGTAACAGAGCGACTGAGCTGTAACGGTTCTCTTGGGGTGAAGTAGAGGCGGACCAAAAAGCAGTGTGGTTGTTATTCATTGGACTTTAATAACGAAACTGTACATGAAAAACTAACAAAACAACAAACGTGCGAAAACCTAAAACAGTCCTATCTGGTGCAAACACAGAGACAGGAACAATCACCCACAAACACACAGTGAAACCCAGGCTACAGTACCTAAGTAAGATTCTCAATCAGAGACAACTAATGGCACCTGCCTCTGATTGAGAACCATACTAGGCCGAAACATAAAAATACCCCAAAACATAGAAAAACAAACATAGACTACCCACCCAACTCACGCTCTGACCATACTAAATAAATACAAAACAAAGGAAATACAGGTCAGAACGTGACATCAGGGCTTTGTGATGTCCACTGCAATACCTTGACTTTGTTGTCCACAACAAAGCCACAACTTTGGAAGTATGCTTGGAGTCAATGTCCATTTGCAAGACCCATTTGCGACCAAGCTTTAACTTCCTGACTGATGTCTTGAAATGCTGCTTCAATATATCCACATAATTTTTCTGCCTCATGATGCCACCTATTTTGTGAAGTGCCCCAGTCCCTCCTGCAGCAAAGCACCCCTACAACATGATGTTGCCACCCACGTGCTTCACGGTTGGGATGGTGTTCTTCGGCTTGCAAGTCTCCCCCTTTTTCCTCCTAACATAATGATGGTCATTATGGCCAAACAGTTCTACTTTTGTTTCATCAGACCAGAGGACAATTTTCCAAAAAGTACGATCTTTGTCCCCATTTGCAGTTGCAAACCGTAGTGTGGCTTTTTTATGGCAGTTTTGGAGCAGTGCCTTCTTCCTTGCCGAGCGGCCTTTCAGGTGTTTTCGATATAGGACTCGTTTTACTGTGGATATACAGTGGGGCAAAAAAGTATTTAGTCAGCCACCAATTGTGCAAGTTCTCCCACTTAAAAAGATGACAGAGGCCTGTAATTTTCATCATAGGTACACTTCAACTATGACAGACAAAATGAAAGAAAAATAATCTAATGAATACATTTTAATGAATTTATTTGCAAATTATGGTGGAAAATAAGTTGAAGTGATTTGATGATAAATTATCAGGCACTGCATTGATTATATGCAACACAGGACAAGCTAGTTAACCTAGTAATATCATCAACCATGTGTAGTTAACTAGTGATTATGTGGAGATTGATTGTTTTTTATAAGATAAGTTTAATGCTAGTTAGCAACTTACCTTGGCTCCGTGGACCCACAAGGTTATTTTGATGCTGCACTCGCGTAACAGGTGGCCAGCATGCCACGCAGTCTCCTTGTGTATTGCAATGTAATCGGCCAAAATCGGGGTCTAAAAAGGATGATTACCGATTGTTATGAGAACTTGACATCGGCCCTAAGTAATCGACCATGGCAATTAATCGGTCGAACCCTAGTCTAGAGCTGCTTGAGAAAAGACTCCAACGTTATATTGAGCCATATGGGCTTTTGTTTCTTGGCCGTCCCTTGCTAAAACAGGCAGAGTTTTGTTGTATAAGGATACATTTGGTTTTGGTTTTTGCCTAATACTCTTTTGGCCAGTGGGCAGCTATCCTTTAATAAATATGTTGTTAGTACATCCAGGGACCGGTTGCCCAGATCCAGATTAAGCCTATTCCTTTAGAATCACATTCTCCATTGAGCATGCTTTTTAGTCCCGTATGTGTCATCTGTGTCTACAGAATCTCCCCTCAGTGTTTACACGTGCTCACGATCACATTAAACGGTTGTGGCTCAAACGACATTGCTTTTTATAAGAATTACAGTTCTTTAAAATATGCTTCTTCAAGGAGAGCCTTGGCATGAGCCCATTTGTGTTTAAATGTTGTTCAGCATGAGTTTTACATTCCAGAGTCGACATGCTTTGCTTTGAGAAATATTCTATTTCAAAACCACACATTTTGCTCTGTAGACTGTGGATTCGACTGAAAGAGAGGCCAATAAAGCTCCACAGGTGACATCCCTCATGGAGAGGGTTGGTTGGCTGGCCCTGAGCCCAGTGGAGGTCATGGGTCATTTGAACAGGAACTGAGACACGGCTGTGAACCGAGAGACCAGGTTTCCCACAGCCTCCCCAGCATCTACCTCTGAAATCCCTCACTCATTCATAGCTCATCCCCAAACAGCCTTGGCTACATTCAATAATGAGGTTATACGTGTATAATATGTAGGTGTGTTCAAACATGGACTGCTATGCATGAGTCCGTATGAACATTCACACATTCCTGTATTGCTCTTTATATATTTAGGGATTTTAGCCTCAGTTTTGATTCCTTGCGTTGTCTATAAACCCCACTTTCTGTCTCGTTGTGAACACTGCCTTGACCTTATATGGCCATGTTGAGTTCCTGATACATTCAGCACCTGAGCCTTTTACCTTATATGACCATGTTGAGTTCCTGATACATTTAGCATCTGAGCCTTTTACCTTATATGACCATGTTGAGTTCCTGATACATTCAGCAACTTAGCCTTTACCTTATATGGCCATGTTGAGTTCCTGATACATTCAGCACCTGAGCCGTTTACCTTATATGACCATGTTGAGTTCCTGATACATTCAGCAACTTAGCCTTTACCTTATATGGCTATGTTGAGTTCATGATACATTCAGCACCTGAGCCTTTACCTTATATGGCCATGTTGAGTCCCTGATACATTCAGCAACTTAGCCTTTACCTTATATGGCCATGTTGAGTTCCTGGAACATTTTAACATGGAGATTCTCCTAATACACCTCCACTACTGTGACCGAGGGGTGAATTCTAAGGCTCTTTCTCACATGTCTAAAGATTTGTGCATTCCTCAGTTCATTCCCTTCATGGTCTCCTTTCCTTCATTGGCTCCTTCCCCTATTCTAGAAAGAACTTGACAGGTTCATCATTAGGCTGGCCTTCAGATGAAGGAGAATAGAGAATTCTGTACTTTGACAGCCTGGGATGTCTGGGCTGGGCCAGACCGAATCCAGTACTCTGACAGCCTGGGATGTCTGGGCCCGGCCAGGCCGAATGCAGTACTCTGACAGCCTGGGATTTTACACCATGACAACACCACCATTAGAGGGATGTCTGGGCCAGGCCAGGCCCACTAGCTGAATCTAGTAGTCTGAGAGCTCAGTCTGGATGCACCCGCTGGCTGGCGAGACTGTAGAACCAATCAATATCAATAGTCTAATGATCTCTGACTCCTCCCTTGATGCTAGCGTCCAAGGAGGCATTGTCTGACCAACTTACGGTGGCAAAAGAGACTGTGGCCAAACTATTGTCCGTGACAAACACAGTAACCAAACTGAAGTGACCATAATTCCTGCGCTTGGCTTTATTCTTGATGTTTTTGGTTGAGGTGCTATGTTTCCACAAGACCATGTTATATTTCAGTATCTGCTTCTTGAGGTAAACAACTTTCAGTAACAGACTATGAGCCTCCTGTGTGGAATTTGTTTTGAGTGCATTCCTAAACACTGCTGAAGATACAAGTGTAACTTCATTACTTACGATGGTACAAAAGAGAACCTAAGTTCCACAAGGGTGTGTATGCCTTGAGGCATACAGTTTGGTGGTTGTTTCCTGTGGGAATACCCTTATGCATTGCAGTGCCTTCAGAAAGTATTCACACCCCTTGACTTTTCCCGCATTTTGTTGTGTTACAGCCTGAACTTATAATGGATTAAATTGAGATGTTTTTTGTCACATGCCTACATACAATAGCCCATAATGTCAAAGTGGAATTACATTTTCTAAATGTTCACAAATTAATTTAACATGAAAAGCTGAAATGTCTCTAAGTATTCAACCCCTTTGTTATGGCAAGCCTAAATACGTTCAGGAGTAAAAAATATGCTTAACAAGTCACATAATGAGTTACATGGACCTACTCTGTGTGCAATCAAAGTGTTTAACATGATTTTTGAATGGCTACTTTCTCTGTACTCCACACATGTAAGGTCTCTCAGTCGAGCAGTCAATTTCAAACACAGATTCAACCACAAAGACCAGGGAGGTTTTCCAATGCCTCACAAAGAACAGCACCTATTGGTAGATGGGTAAAAAAAAGCAGACATTGAATATCCCTTTGAGGATTTGTTGTGACACCCAGTCACTACAAAGATACAGGCGTCCTTCCTAACTCAGTTGCCGGAGAGGATGGAAACGACTCAGGGATTTCACAATGAAGCCAATGGTGTGTAATGGCTGTGATAAGAGAAAACTCAGGATGGATAACATTGTAGTTACTACAATAACATTGCAGTTACTCCACAGTACTAACCTAATTGACAGAGTGAAAAAAAGGAAACCTGTACAGAATAAAAATATTCCAAAACATGCATCCTGTTTGCAACAAGGCACTAAAGTAATACTGCAAAAAATGTGGCAAAGCAATTCAGTTCTTGTCCTGAATACAAAGCGTTATGTTTGGGGCTGTGACAATCGTCATTGGTGGAATTAGACCAAGATGTAGGTTAATCATATTCTTTAATGATAACCAGAAAAAACAAGAAAGAGAGAACCAACAGCCTTGTAGGGCTCAACAGCAACAATACAAGAATAAGATCCCACAACATAGGTGGGAAAAAAGGCTACCTAAGTATGATTCCCAATCAGAGACAACGATAGACAGCTGCCTCTGATCGGGAACCACACTCGGGCCAAACACAAAGAAATACAAAACATAGAATGCCCACCCAAATCACACCGTGATTAACCCAAATAGAGACACAAAAAGGCTCTCTAAGGTCAGGGCGTGACAGGGGCAAATCCAATACAACACATTACTGAGTACCACTCTCCATATTTTCAAGCATAGTGGTGGCTGCATCATGTTATGAGTTTGCTTGTAAATGTGAAAGCATTGGGGAGTTTTTACGGATAAAAAAATAAACAGAATGGAGCTAAGCATAGGAAAAGTCCTAGAGGAAAACGTGGTTCAGTCAGCTTTCCACCAGACACCGGGAGATTAATTCACCTTTCATCAGGACAATAACCTAAAACACAAGGTCAAATCTACACTGGAGTTGCTTATCAAGTGAATGTTCCTGAGTGGTTGAGTTACAGTTTTGACTTAAATGTACTTGAAATTCAATGGCAAGACCTGAAAATTATTGTCTAGCAATGATCAACAACCAATTTGTCAGTGCTTGAAGAATTAGGGAAATAATGAGGGCAAATGTTGCATAATCCAGGTGTGGAAAGCTCTTAGTGAATTACCCAGAAACACTCACAGCTGCAATTGCTGCCAAAGGTGCTTCTACAAAGTATTGGGGTGTTAATAATTATGTACATGAGCTATTTCTGTATTTCATTTTCAATAAATGTACAACATTTCTAAAAAATATGTTTTAACTTTGTCATTAATTATGTACATGAGATATTTCTGTATTTCATTTTCAATAAATGTACAACATTTCTAAAAAATATGTTTTAACTTTGTCAATGTGGTCAATGTTATTTTGTTTAATCTATTTTGAATTCAGTCTGTAACACAAACAAATTGAATTAAGTCAAGAGGTACTTTCTGAAGGCATTGTACAAGCTGGATCATGCCATGGTTTATATTACCACCACCCACTCCAATATGTTCAGAGGTCTGCGTCAGTTTCAAGTAAGTTATTTTGTGCTTATGAAGCCTCATCTATTGTCAAAGATCAAGCCAACTTGTAGCACTGGTCTTTTCTGGGCTCATTTGTGATGATGAACTTGACTTTAAGGTGAGCAGGGATTAGGACCATTAAAGCGGGCTACTTGCAGGAACAGGTTTAGAGTCTGTTATCGGGGTCTATTTCTTCAGTGTTGCTCAATTTGTGACATTTCTTTTCAGTTGTTGCAATGTCACAATGGCCTCTAAGAGAGAATTATGTTTTGGTTTCACAAAACGAGCACAGCCTACACCAAGGAAATGAAGTTCTGTCATTCAATATCCTGTCACATTTAACTGCTTTACATGGTTGTGATTAAATCATTCAAAACACTTAAAAAAAAGCTATTACATACCATTTTAATAGTGTAAGGACATTACTCCCTGCTCTCTCGTCTCTCAATTCAATCATCATAGTCTCTTTTATCCTGGAGGAATTTTCCTAAATAGGCCTGACTTTATTTTAGCTCAGCATTTCACTTTATTGTAGCTGGGAAAGCGCCAGGAAATTGTTAATTGCATCAGTCTCGTTTTTTCTGGTAGAGGTTGTAGATCATTTTGCATACTCGCCATGTTGCCAAAATTATATTGAGGCCAACCCCAATTCGTCTACTGGTCGATTGTTTGGTCTTTAGGCTGTTGGTCGACCAAGATTGTTTAGTCGAGCAGTAAAATATAATATAAATATATATTTGCGCCCATCTCAGTGATCTAATTCATTCCGGAGGCCTCGACTAAATGCCAATTTATGCTTGATCCGAAGATGTGGTCAGAGATGAAGGGTGTGACACCATTGTCCTCCAGAGAGAGGCATGCAGAGGCCAAATGGAGCTCTGTACCACATCGCCATGTGCCTCCCAAATGTTGTAACAAAGCGGAGGGCTCTGTATAGCTCTGCATTGACATGATTGGTTCACGGTAGTTAGGGGCTGCTCTACAAAGCCCAAGTATGCATGCCCTGACTCCTTCTGAGGCCGCATCACCCTAAATGCTGCATGGCCAATGCAAATGTTGGAATGACCATGCGCCCAGATGCACAATGCACTTCTCTCTCCAGAATGTGCTCTCTCCCTCCAATTTGTGCACATTCAGCATTTCATAACTTCATTGTGTGAAATGTTTGCGTTTGATTGTTAGTCTATATCAATTTCCCATTATGTATATAACCAGTAGTACATTTACCGTTAATTCCTAATGTACAGTGTTTGTTACTTTGGGTACTGTCATTTATGTTCACATTGTCGGAGTGAAGACACAGAGTGCACAACCTATGCTACACAGAAAGTTTGGGTTTATTTCATTCCAGTTTTGTCAATTTATTCATCTTCTTTTGTTTGGAGAACTCCTGTCAATGTTTAGTAAGGACTTGCACGCATAGAAGTAGACCTATAGGCTACCGGGCCTGCACACAAATGTAGGCATATAAATGTGCCCAGTTGGGTATCTGATAGTATTTCTGATTGACTTAACGCACCACCACTAATCACCTGTGGAGCTTCTCAAAGTAATGTTTTCTTCACTTCAAACAGCAAGCAAACAAAGTCTGTCTTTACATCCATTGACAGTGACAATAGATCCTCAATGTATTTGAAAAATCTTTCCGGTACTCAATTTGGGTGCTGGTACTGTTTATATTTAGAGGCAGGAGCTCCACAATACTTTTTAGGTAATATTTTATAAGAGGAACAGGAGCTCAAGCAGTAGACAATTTGAGGTGCTGGTACTCAGCTCCAGTGAGCTCCTGCCCAAGTCAAGCATCGCTTCTTATCCCTTGCACAAATAGCCGACAGCTGTGTCTGTCTGGAGCTCACTTTTTATCAGGATATTTTCTACCTGCAGGCTGCAATGTTTTTATTTGTTGTCAATATGTAGGCTATTTCTACATAGTTGCAATAGAAGTTTGTTTTTAGTTTGTATCATTTTCATTTAGATTTGGATGGATGATTTTGAGACACGAAGACGTTATTATAAATTAAATGAAACTGTTTCACGATAATGTGCATATGAAAACCATAACTGGCACGCAGATGGGTAGAAATAGTAAGATAAATTGACATTCCACTTGAGAAAGGTTGCCGACTCCTCGTGTAGCCTATTGCCGGCAACTTCAGGAGAGTAATGTCAGAATCTTCGAAAGCCAGCAAGAGCGGGAGGAGAACAGTTAGGTCAGGTTGAGTTTTTTTCTTCTAGTTTGCTAGATCTCTGGCGCCCTCTTGAGGCATTTGTCTTATTTCATCAAACCATAAGCTTAAAGCATCAGACCAGCTCAATGCATACTATTGATTTTATTAAAACACATAGGGTGTGTCTATATATGGAAAAATACACCTTTAAAATTTGGTGGAAAGAACAGACGACTTCCGGTCGACCAAATTATTTTTTTTCGGGGACAACCGTACATTATATGCTTAATTATTGTGAGGCTGAGGCACCGTACAACATATCATTTAAACTTCAATAGAAAAAACAGTAACTATACCATGTGATTTTGTTTTCAATTCACCTATGGGTCTGTGTTCCTTTCACAGATTGTCAGTCTCTAACCAAACCATCAACCAGCTCAATTGAGCCTACAAAGACCTAGATTATCCTAGTCATCTCCAACATGTTTGAGAGAAAGAGAGAGGGAGGGAAAGGGGTTTAAAGGACAAATAAACAGTGGATTGGGGGGTGGACACGAAGACAGATGGGGTGTAATTTCTCCCAGTTTCAGGTTTGGTCCGGACTGGACCGACGGGACAGGAAGCCACTGTGTCCAGTCTGCGTCTGGGGCTGGGACAAACTGGAGTTAAACATCCCCGCAGACTGAGAGCCAAAGCACAGTCATTGTTCAAAGTAATTGTTTTGTGTTTGAAGTTCAGACATTTGTTTTTTTGTGAGATTTGTCAAAAGACTTTAAGCTGTCTTAAATTGTTTAAACCTTATACCTTATTTAGGCTGTACATTTACCGTTGTCTAAGTGGAATATAGACCTAAAGTGGTGTTCAAGTGGTGAATTAAAGATGCACTCCAGGATATTAAACACATCAAAATCGTAACAAATTTCCAAATGTGTATGATTCCACACAAAATGGATGACCAAGTACACAAAAAATGGGGACCACTTTTGGATCTTGACAACCACTTTCAAAACTACTGGCTGAAATTGTCCAAAAGTGAGAGTGCATCTCTAATTCTGGTAGTGAGATTAAGTATGTTTGCAAAGTAACAGTTTAAGACTATTTGTAAATGAAACCTGTTTGTTTGTATTATGCAACTTTATTCATGCATACTTATATTAACATACCACAGCTGTTAGAGAACTCAGTTGACAGAAATAAGGTTTCTTGTTAGGGAACTCAATAGTGAATTGATACTATAGAATCAAAGTCTGGCTCCTCTCCCTCTTTAGCTCTCTCTCTCTCTCTCTCTTTCTCTCTCTCTCTCTCTCTCTCTCTCTCTCTATGCTGTTGATGGCCTGTGAAAAAAGGGGGGATTTTCTCTCTTCACTACTGGATGACTGAGTGATTTCCTTCCTGGGATTCACCTCGCTGAGATGAAAATCATGTTGAGAGAAAGAGTGTGAGCGAGAGACGGAAAGATTGGAATGCCGGAGGTGCATTTCTCCCTAAATGAAAAGCAGGTGACCGTACATTGCGAGGTCAGTGGATGGAGGGAACCAGAGTACAGGAGAACAGAGAGGAGGAGAAAGAGGTACAATTCCTCCCTTCATATAGAAAGAGGGAACAGATTAATGATAATGGGGCACATTTCCTCTGTATTGCAGCCTGCAACAACATCCCCCGCCTTCAACCAAACTCCTGTTGGCCGTTGGCCTCTTTAAGGGGCCTAATGACTAACACGGTCTCTTTAATGGGCCTAATGACTAACACGGTCTCTTTAAGGTGCCTAATGACTGACACTGTCTCTTTAAGGTGCCTAATGACTGATGCTGGCTCTTTAAGGGGCCTAATGACTAACACTGTCTCTTTAAGGTGCCTAATGACTGAGGCTGTCTCTTTAACCTGTTGAGTGTAGGGGGCAGTATTTTAGAAAACACTCTAAAGTTTCCAAAACTGTCAAAATATTGTCTGTGAGTATAACAGAACTGATATTGCAGGCGAAAACTTGAGGAAAATCCAACCCGGAAGTGCTGTTTTTCCTGAAAGCTCTCTGTTCCATAGCCTGCCTTCGCTCCATTTAAGCGATATCAACCAGATTCCTTTTCTTATGGCTTCCTCAAGGTGTGAACAGTCTTTAGACATAGTTTCAGGCTTTTATTTAAAAAAATGAGTGACTAAGATCACATCGCGTCATTGGATGGCTGGGTGCCAGCAGCGTTTTGCATGCGCAACAGCTTGGAGCAGACATTTTCTCTCTCTCTCCTATTGAAGAAGCTACAGTCCTGGTTGAAATATTATCAATTATATATTGTAAAAACAACCTGAGGATTGATTAGGATCGATGTTTCTACGAACTTTACGGATACTATTTGGAATTTTCGTCTTGACCGCTCGAGCCTGTGGATTTCTGAACATAACGCGCCAACCAAATGGAGGTATTTTGGATATAAAAATTATCTTTATGGAACAAATGGAACATTTATCGTGTAACTGGGAGTCTCGTGAGTGCAATCATCTGAAGATCATCAAAGGTAAGCAATTCATTTTATTGCTTTTCTGACTTTCGTGACCAATCTACTTGGCTGCTAGCTGTTTGTCATGTTTTGTCTACTGAGAGAGATGTCCTTACATAAACGTTTGGTATGCTTTCGCCGAAAAGCTTTTTTGAAATCTGACACGCCAAGTGGATTAACAACAAGCTAAGCTGTGTTTTGCTATATTGCACTGGTGATTTCATGAAAATTAAATATTTTTTGTAATTTAATTTGTATTTGGCACTCTGCACGGGTGCATCAAGAAGTTTTAAGGGCCTAATGACTAACATTGTCTCTTTAAGGTGCCTAATGACTGACGGTCTTTTTAAAGGGGCTAATGACTGACACTGTCTCTTATATCTGTGAACATATCGAATTGACTGATATTAGCTGAAAATGCCAACATCGGTATCGGCCAATGTCTAGTTTAACTCCCGATGTGCAAAACGGATGTCAAAGCTGAAGTGCATACCTATATAAGAAGGTACATGACGTAATGACGCCACGTAAAGTTTTGCGCTGTACGTGCAACACAGCATTCCTGAACTAGCCCACAATGTCTGCTGTGTAGATCGAGCAGTCAACAAGTCGAGCAGTCATTTGAAAGAGTAGAAAATGTCAGTGAGACAACTCAAAGGCGAAATCCATTAAAGCCAATATAATGGAATTCATTGCCCTTGACACTGAACCGTTCTCTGTCGTGGGTGAGGTTGTCTTTCGCCGACTGGTTGAGCACCGGTTAACACTATCAAGTGTGCTATTATTCAGATGTTGCCCTACTGGAGTTACACAGTAATAGCGTCACTGCTATTAGCTTCACGACATACATACTATGGAACAGCATTTGGGTCTTTGCGTGTCAAAAATCAATCAATCAATCAAATGTATTTACATCAGCTGATGTTACAAAGTGCTGTACAGAAACCCAGCCTAAAACCACAAACAACAAGCAATGCAGGTGTAGAAGCATGGTGGCTAGGAAAAACTCCCTAGAAAGGCAGGAACCTAGGAAGTAACCTAGAGAGGAACCAGGCTATGAGAGGTGGCCAGTCCTCTTTTGGCTGTGCCGGGTGGAGATTATAACAGAATCAAATCAATATCAAATCAAATGTATTTATATAGCCCTTCTTACATCCGCTGATATCTCAAAGTGCTGTACAGAAACCCAGCATAAACCCCAAACAGCAAGCAATGCAGGTGAAGAAGCACGGTGGCTAGGAAAAACTCCCTAGAAAGGCCAAAACCCAGGAAGAAACCTAGAGAGGAACCAGGCGATGAGGGGTGGCCAGTCCTCTTCTGGCTGTGCCGGGTGGAGATTATAACAGAACATGGCCAAGATGTTCAAATGTTCATAAATGACCAGCATGGTCAAATAATAACAATCACAGTAGTTGTCGAGGGTGCAGCAAGTCAGCACCTTAGGAGTAAATGTCAGTTGGCTTTTCATAGCCGATCATTAGGAGTTCTCTACCATTCCTACTATCTCTAGAGAGTTGAAAACAGCAGGTCTGGGACAAGGTAGCACGTCCGGTGAACAGGTTAGGGTTCCATAGCCGCAGAAAGAACAGTTGAAATTGGAGTAGCAGCATGGCCCGGTGGACTGGGGACATCAAGGAGTCATCAGGCCATGCAGTCCTGAGGCATGGTCCTAGGGCTCAGGTCCTCCGAGAGAGAGAGAAAGAAAGAGAGAAAAAAAGAGAAAGAGAGAGAATTAGAGAGAGTATACTTAAATTCACACAGGACACCGGATAAGACAGGAGAAATACTACAGATATAACAGACTGACCCTAGCCCCCGACACATAAACTACTGCAGAATAAATATTGGAGGCTGAGACAGGAGGGGTTGGGAGACACTGTGGCCCTGTCCGACGATACCCCCGGACAGGGCCAAACAGGCAGGATTTAACCCCACCCACCTTGCCAAAGCACAGCCCCCACACCACTAGACGGATATCTTCAACCACCAACTTACCATTCTGAGACAAGGCCGAGTATAGCCCACAAAGATCTCCCCCACGGCACAACCCAAGGGGGGGGGCGCCAACCCAGACAGGAAGATCACGTCAGTGACTCAACCCACTCAAGTGACGCACCCCTCCTAGGGACGGTATGGAAGAGCACCAGTAAGCCAGTGACTCAGCCCCTGTAATAGGGTTAGAGAATCCCCGTGGAGAGAGGGGAACCGGCCAGGCAGAGTGCCTTTCCGTTCACCTTCACACTCCTGGGCCAGACGACACTGTCAAAGCTGTACAAAAAAACCACCGGCCACGAACGATGTGTTTACAATACCGCGTTGGTAATAAAGCATAATTTGTGTTCGCAACCTCTGGGGTAGCTAGCTTTAGCTTGGTACCTAGCTAGCACCAATACAACCAGCCTGAAAACAATGACCAGTAGAAACTGCAGTCATTTTCATTATTCTTAACAATGATTTGGGAATCCTTGTGAGCAAGTATTAGCTAGGTTGTCACTACTTGTTCGCCTATTGAAATTGAACTTCAGTTCATGAAAATAAATAGCTAGCCAACTACTTAACACAGTTGCCCAAAGATAACGTTATAAGCAGCCAGCTAGCTTCATCTGGCTAGTGAGGCTCGACCAGACCGAGTTATGTTGTGAAACTAGCCACAATAAGGATTAGGAACAATAGTGGAATTTGCGGTTTGCCTTCAAAATAAAAGTATGTCATTGACAGTGATGCAAATGAATACAAATAGTATAATTATGCCATACTTTTATTTGGAAGGCTAACCGCAAAGTCCACTATTGTGACTAATCCTTATTGTGGCTAACTTCACATAGATGGGTCCAACCACCATTAATCAAATAAAAACTGTCTTATAAATTAGGGTTATTTTAGATGATGACACCTAGCTATATAGTTAGCGTGCTAACTATAGCTACTGAAACAGATTATGTTAAATAGTATGGTTTTTTTGACACACAAAGACCCAAGCGGTGTTCCATAGAAATCCTGGTTGAGAATGGAAACAACTGAACAAATGAACAACGAAACAGCACAGCAAGTAAGTGAAAGAAATAGGTTTTGATGATTTTCTACTGGTAATGGGGACATACGTAAGTGCCAACAAAATAACGTTTTGGTCAGTGTGTGTGTGTGTGTGTGTGTGTGTGTGTAAACTTTACTTAACTAGGCAAGTCAGTTAAGACCAAATTCTTATTTACAATGACGGCCTACTCCGGCCATACCCAGACGACGCTGGGCCAATTGTGCGCCACCCTATGGAACTCCCATTCACAGCCGGATGTGATACAGCCTGGATTCAAACCAGGGACTGTAGTGATGCCTCTAGCACTGAGATGCAGTGCCTTAGACCGCTGCGTCCATGTGTATGTGTTAACTATTTAATTGTACTAGAATTAACTATTTATTATTTAATTGTACTATTTAATTCTACTGACGCTGTCTCTTTAAGGGTTGTCGCTAAGCGAAGTGTAAATGCAAGTTTTAAGGATGCATGAATGTGGGGAAACTGAAGGGTTTTAAGGGAACCAATTGGGCATGGGATATACGCTGTGGGGTTTCTGCTTTGTGGAATAGGAGTTGTGGGGAGCAGAGGTTGGGGGGTGGTCCTTAGAGACCGAACGCTGAGTAAACATATTAGTAACAATAAATCGTCTCTTTGGCTGCGTTGCCTGAGTGCTGGTAATATAAATATTTGGGCAATGTTGATCCCCCCCCATACTATGTAGACTGCTGTGCAGATAACGGCGAATTACAATCAGATGTGAATGCTCTTCCCGAGCACCACTTTTTGAAGAGTTTTGTTTGAAGCATGGGATCGATGATAAACACGAGCGGTCGAGTCCATCTGGAGACGGGGCGACGGGGCGACACAAATCCAACTCTTGTCGTTTCTTTATGGGGCGGTTTTATTTATTATGTTTATTTAGTTTATTATTCAATCAGGTCTTTAGAAAGATACACTGCACAAGACATTTCACACATTTCCATTTTCATTGTAATGTACAGATATTTTATAAAGTCATGCCTTGTTTACTGCTTAACCAACGGTAAACATTCCTCTGACTTGTGTTTTTCCTTATCCACAATGTTGAACCATGCTAGCTAAATGTTGATTATTTATTTAGCCAAACTGATCTCAGCACTCCAAGAGTTGAAAGGAAAATATTGATAGTCATTCAAACAATTGATTCGTTTTTTTAAGCTCATTTTCAACTCCTTGGCAGTTTTGATGGACAAGACAGCTAGATAATAACCAGGTTCATCTCTTCAGCTTGTTGACTACCTTTTTGGATCAGAGCTTGGGAGATGGACAGGGCTTGGAACAGGACTTGGAACATGGCTTGCGAGAGGGACAGGGCTTGGGAGATGGACAGGGCATGTTTTCAACAGTGTCTGACAAGTCAACGACTCTCCGAATTCCGGCCCTGAGATGGACTGTGCCATGGATACCAGCGTAGGGGGGCACGTTCAAGCCACACTCACTCCCCACCTCCCTGTCTTTCTCTCTCATTTCCATGCCCCTCCCCTATTTTTCTTTTCTCTCTCGCTCTCTCTCTCTCTTTATCTCTTTCCCTCTGTCTCTCTCTCTCTCTCTCTCTCTCTCTTTCTCTTTCCCTCTGTCTCTCTCTCTCTCTCTTTATCTCTTTCCCTCTGTCTCTCTCTCTCTCTCTCTCTCTCTCTTTCTCTTTCCCTCTGTCTCTCTGTCTCTCTCTCTCTCTCTCTTTCTCTTTCCCTCTGTCTCTCTGTCTCTCTCTCTCTCTCTCTATCTCTTTCTCTTTCCCTCTGTCTCTCTCTCTCTCTCTCTCGCTCTCTCTCTCTTTATCTCTTTCCCTCTGTCTCTCTCTCTCGCTCTCTCTTTATCTCTTTCCCTCTGTCTCTCTCTCTCGCTCTCTCTCTCTCTCTCTCTTTATCTCTTTCCCTCTGTCTCTCTCTCTCTCTCTCTCTCTTTCTCTTTGTCTCTCTGTCTCTCTCTCTCTCTCTCTCTATCTCTTTCTCTTTCCCTCTGTCTCTCTCTCTCTCTCTCTCGCTCTCTCTCTCTTTATCTCTTTCCCTCTGTCTCTCTCTCTCGCTCTCTCTTTATCTCTTTCCCTCTGTCTCTCTCTCTCGCTCTCTCTCTCTCTCTCTCTTTATCTCTTTCCCTCTGTCTCTCTCTCTCGCTCTCTCTTTATCTCTTTCCCTCTGTCTCTCTCTCTCTCTCTCACTCTCTCTCTCTCTTTATCTCTTTCCCTCTGTCTCTCTCTCTCTCTCTCTCTCTCTCTCTCTCTCTTTATCTCTTTCCCTCTGTCTCTCTCTCTCTCTCTCTCTCTCTCTTTCTCTTTCCCTCTGTCTCTCTGTCTCTCTCTCTCTCTCTCTATCTCTTTCTCTTTCCCTCTGTCTCTCTCTCTCTCTCTCTCGCTCTCTCTCTCTTTATCTCTTTCCCTCTGTCTCTCTCTCTCGCTCTCTCTTTATCTCTTTCCCTCTGTCTCTCTCTCTCGCTCTCTCTCTCTCTCTCTCTTTATCTCTTTCCCTCTGTCTCTCTCTCTCGCTCTCTCTTTATCTCTTTCCCTCTGTCTCTCTCTCTCTCTCTCACTCTCTCTCTCTCTTTATCTCTTTCCCTCTGTCTCGCTCTCTCGCTCTCTCTTTATCTCTTTCCCTCTGTCTCTCTCTCTCTCTCTCTCTTTATCTGTTTCCCTCTGTCTCTCTCTCTCGCTCTCTCTCTATCTCTTTCCCTCTGTCTCTCTCTCTCTCTTTATCTCTTTCCCTCTGTCTCTCTCTCTCACTCTCTCTTTATCTCTTTCCCTCTGTCTCTCTCTCTCTCTCTCTCTCTTTATCTCTTTCCCTCTGTCTCTCTCTCTCTCTCTCTCTCTCTTTATCTCTTTCCCTCTGTCTCTCTCTCTCTCTCTCTCTTTATCTCTTTCCCTCTGTCTCTCTCTCTCGCTCTCTCTCTCTCTTTATCTCTTTCCCTCTGTCTCTCTCTCTCGCTCTCTCTCTCTCTCTCTCATTTTGTGTGACAAATATGAGGAATTCCTAATATATTTGTTACAGAACTATCAGTCAGCCACTCCCAGTGGATTCTCCTAACAACATGCCTGTCAAAAATCAATGTGCAATAGCTGGTACAGTCCCAGGGTTGTTCTCAAATTTGACCTCAGAGTTCAGAAGCTCTTTATTGAAACTGCATTTGGGGGCTCCATAGTACTCAAAACCAAGAGAAAGAGAGAGAAACACGGAGAGAGAGAGACACTGAGAGAGAGACACGGAGAGAAAAACTGAGCGTGTGATGAGAGATGGAGAGAGAGAGAGAGAGATGTGAGAGAGAGAGAGAGATGGAGAGAGAGAGGCGGAGAGAGAGGCGGAGAGAGAGAGGCGGAGAGAGAGACACAGAGAGAGAGACATGGAGAGAGAGAGAGACATTTAGAGAGAGACATGGAGAGAGAGAGAGATACAGAGAGAGAGACGGAAGAGAGAAAGAGGGAGGTGAGAGAGGGAGGTCAGAGAGACTGGGAGAGAGACTGGGAGAGAGAGAGGGAGTTGAGAGAGGGAGTTGAGAGAGGGAGCTGAGAGAGGGAGCTGAGAGACGGAGAGAGAGGTGAGAGACAGAGGGAGACGCTGCGAGAGAGAGAGAGAGAGGTGAGAGGAAAGAGATATGGAAATGACTGGATGCTGTTTGGGGGTTAGAGGCTGCCTTGGTGTGTCAGTGTGGATGTGAGGTCAGGTCAGAGAGTGGAAGGAGGTGGAAGAGGTCAAAGGTGCCTGCTCTCTTGTTGTGAGAAGAAGAATCACAGCCTTGTGGGAGAAAACATGCATGGGGGGGGGGGGGGGTACTAAATGGGAGTGGGGATTGGAGAGAGGGAAGGGCAGGGGCGTGAGGAGTGTTCCAGCGACAGGGCACACACACTTCCCATAGTAGCAGATGGGACCAGCCGCAGTGACCCCACTTCTTGTAAACATCTCACTCACACACATGGTGTCCCATATGAGAGATGCTCTGAGAGACAATGTGAGAGACGCTGTGAGAGACGCTGTGTTAAGTAGGTCATGATCTCCATGATCTCTGGATGCGTTGGAAAGGGAAAGGGGGGATACCCAGTCAGTTGTACAACTGAATGCATTCAACGGAAATGTGTCTTCTTGCATTTAACCCCACCCCTCTGAATCACAGCGGTGACTACTACTGAACAGGCTGGAGTTGATTGAGTTGATACACTGTCTGACACCATCTGAGGTTCTGTGAGTTCTCTCTCACACACAGACACACACACACACACACACACACACACACACACACACACACACACACACGCACACGC
The DNA here is from genome assembly GCF_057628025.1 of Oncorhynchus mykiss. Classification (NCBI taxonomy): domain Eukaryota; kingdom Metazoa; phylum Chordata; class Actinopteri; order Salmoniformes; family Salmonidae; genus Oncorhynchus; species Oncorhynchus mykiss. Next base: position 88,552,527 of record NC_143024.1, on the reverse strand, counting down.
ACACGCACACACACACTCTCTCTCTCTCTCACCATACTTCAAGGGCATACCATAAAGGGGATCATCATTTTCTCAAGCAGTAGATTATTGTTACTAGACGTTATCTAAAAGCCTGGAGGGGGTCACCCTGAACTGCCTAGCGTTTGGTCAGTGTGTAAACCAGAGAGCTGGTTTACTATTCACGTTCGACTAGTGGCACCGTGTTCCATAAAATAGTGTGAAACTCTCCTACCCCGTCTTTATTACACACTTTTAACTACTCTTGGGTTTCAACCACATGGCTTTGCGCCAGCTTTATTAATATGCAGACAGAAGTGTGTGTGTGTGTGTGTGTGTGTGTGTGTGTGTGTGTGTGTGTGTGTGTGTGTGTGTGTGTGTGTGTGTGTGTGTGTGTGTGTGTGTGTGTGTGTGTGTGTGTGTGTGTGTGTGTGTTTGTGTGTGTGATGTGTAGTCTGCAAAACCTGTAGATGAATGAGGTGAGGGATGCACTCCCCAGCCTCACAGCTCGGATTGAACTCTGCCGGCTTCCTGACTGTGTGTGTCTGAGTGTGTGAGACCTGGGGAGTCATCCATGGCAGAGCTTTTATGCGTTAAGGAGGAAAACAGCTTATTTCCGAGGTGACCTTATCCAGCAAGAATGTCTCTGAGTTGTAGCTGGAAAAGCAGCCCCGTTGGGGCTCACTGTGTGGAAAAGCAGCCCTGTTGGGGCTCACTGTGTGGAAAAGCAGCCCTGTTGGGGCTCACTGTGTGGAAAAGCAGCCCTGTTGGGGATCACTGTGTGGAAAAGCAGCCCTGTTGGGGCTCACTGTGTGGAAATGCAGCCCTGTTGGGGCTCACTGTGTGGAAAAGCAGCCCTGTTGGGGCTCACTGTGTGGAAAAGCAGCCCTGTTGGGGATCACTGTGTGGAAAAGCAGCCCTGTTTGGGCTCACTGTGTGGAAAAGCAGCCCTGTTGGGGCTCACTGTGTGGAAAAGCAGCCCTGTTGGGGCTCACTGTGTGGAAAAGCAGCCCTGTTGGGGATCACTGTGTGGAAAAGCAGCCCTGTTGGGGCTCACTGTGTGGAAAAGCAGCCCTGTTGGGGCTCACTGTGTGGAAAAGCAGCCCTGTTGGGGCTCACTGTGTGGAAAAGCAGCCCTGTTGGGGATCACTGTGTGGAAAAGCAGCCCTGTTTGGGCTCACTGTGTGGAAAAGCAGCCCTATTGGGGATCACTGTGTGGAAAAGCAGCCCCGTTGGGGCTCACTGTGTGGAAAAGCAGCCCTGTTGGGGCTCACTGTGTGGAAAAGCAGCCCTGTTGGGGCTCACTGTGTGGAAAAGCAGCCCTGTTGGGGCTCACTGTGTGGAAAAGCAGCCCTGTTGGGGCTCACTGTGTGGAAAAGCAGCCCTGTTGGGGCTCACTGTGTGGAAAAGCAGCCCTGTTGGGGCTCACTGTGTGGAAAAGCAGCCCTGTTGGGGCTCACTGTGTGGAAAAGCAGCCCTGTTGGGGCTCACTGTGTGGCCGCCATTACGGTTCAGCTTGTAAAAGACATGTTGTGTTCAGTTTCCTTGTGCATTATTGGTTTGTAATGGGGTGATTTGAAACTGGGGTTTGGATACTATATAATTTCAACTTGTAATTTGGGATGGTTGTATCATCATATATATAAATATTATATTGGTTTCATAGAATATAATAATTATTTGAAAAAAAAGTTCATAAACCATGTGCCATGAAATCGGTTCATCGGAAATCTCTTCCCAACTATTTTGCAATCTATATGGCACAGCTGCCAATTATTTGGACATTAAATTGAACTGGTATACTTTTTTTATTCATCACAATTTTGTTTAGCCATTTTTGGTCTGGATCAAGATGCCGTGATTCACCCTGTTTCTGCTGCTTGTCAATGTACCGATTTGGAGATTATTGAGGAGGATAAGAGGTCTGCTCATTCTCCATGTCTCACACTGGTATTCCCTTTCGTTGTAGCTGCTTCCTCTGATAAGTTTCTCCATCTGAAGAGATGTGATTGAACTGGAGAGGTGAATAATACATTCACCATACTGCTTTCACCTATTCATAGATCCGTGTAGATCAGAGTTCTCCAACTTCTGTTCTGGAGTGATATAGCGCTGTGCAGGTTTTTTTTTAAATGCCAATCCATCACTAATACAACCGATTGAAAAATACATCTACATTGTTTTTCAGTCTGAGCTATGATTGGCTTAAGCAGGTGTGGCACTGAAGGGGTAAAACAAAAGCCTGCACACCCATTAGCTCTCAATGACCCTTCAATGAGTTGGAGATCATGGTTTTTATGCAGAGGAAACGTGGAGAGATTACCCCAGAGTGCTGTAGCTCTGCTTTAAATCCTGTCAGCCCACTGGGAGCCCCCAAACGATACTCCCCACTCTCTCCCTTGGGGTTAGGGGTCTCCATTGTGTGTGTGGCTCGGGGGGGGGACCCTGTTCCCAGGAGCTTAGCGTCTCAGTGAGGGGGCTGTGTGTACACTGGCCTTGGCTTCTCCCCAGGGGTCCTAGGGTGTCTGTTTCAAGCCATCTGCCTTTGTGCCTGTCTGGCGGCGAGAAAAGCGAGACGACAGGGAGGACCACAGCAGGCCAGGGGCATTTCAATGGCTGGCATCACAGACCTCGTCTCTAGTGAACGTATCCCCATTATTACCCTACAACCCCCCCCCCCGTGCGCAATACTCGGCACCACGTATCCCAGAGCCCCCCCCACTTCCCCCCCCCCCCACCAACAATAAACAAAGTCTGCGAGCGGCGGCGGCCCTCCTGATGAACAGAAACAATTAGAGGGCCAGGCCCAACAAAGGGATCCCTGCTATATTGTTTGTCATGTTTATTTCCATAGTATTTCGGGGTAAACAGAGGAGGCCTGGATTGGTTGAGAAGCAGAGGACAGCTAGGTTTGTTTGGTTACGAAAAAAATAATATGAGCTTCAGCCCAAATTGCTAATGGGAATTAAACCATTAGGGAGTGACTGACATGTGGGGCCAGGCAGAAGGTCTGAAGTTTTCCAAAAGTGTTTTGCTGGACTCTCCTGGTTTCGGTTACATATCCCTGGTCAATAGGGGAGGAAAACACTAGAAATCTGATTTATTTTGGGGATCCACTCTTCTCTCTGAGAGAGCCAAATACAACGGGACTCCCTGGGCTGAATAGACTGAGATTGAGACATATTTTGCCTGTCTGGCGTGTGTGTATGTGTGAGTGTCCCTGACATTGTCTCACTCTCTGTCTGCAAGAGGGAAGGAAACACAACTAGGGGAGAGTGGGGTAAGTTGTGCCATTTATTACATTCTGTCAAGGGAAATGTAGTAGTCTTTCTAACAAAGATGTCAACATATATCAGGATGTTGTGTATCCCTGGAAATCATCAGAATTCATGTAAACATTACAGTTTTGAAAACAGAGTTTGTTAAAAAAAAGTGGTATCTTGTAAGCTAAGCCGCCTACAAATGTCCCTCTGAATGAAACACAAACACAATTCAACACAATACTTTTTGTCTTTTACCCCTTTTAGGTATATTTTAACAGACTTAAGGCCTAACAAAACATTTTACTTGTTAAATCACTTTTAACATCGGCCAGGCCCTGTTGTTACTTCATATCCCAGCAATAATGTCTTGCGTTATACCTAGGAAGAAAACACTTGAATTTGCTCAACTTACCATTGGCTCAACCATTGGCTCAACTTACCCCATGGCCATTGGCTCGACTTACCCCATGGCCATTGGCTCAACTTACCCCATGGCCATTGGCTCAACTTACCCCATGGCCATTGGCTCGACTTACCCCGTGGCCATTGGCTCGACTTACCCCGTGGCCATTGGCTCAACTTACCCCATGGCCATCGGCTCAACTTACCCCATGGCCATTGGCTCAACTTACCCCATGGCCATTGACTCAACTTACCCCATGGCCATTGGCTCAACTTACCCCATGGCCATTGGCTCCCAAAAACATTTCATATGATTCGTTCTTTCACAGACTCCATTAAGGGAAAGGGGGATACCTAGTCAGTTGTACAACTGAATTCTGTCTTCCGCATTTAACCCAACCACTCTGAATCAGAGAGGCTGCCTTAATCGACATCCACATCAACGGCGCCCGGGGACAGTGGGTTAAACTGACTTGCTCAGGGGCAGAACAACTGATTTTTGACTTGTCAGCTCGGGGATTACTGGCCAGACGCTCCTACCCGCCAGGCCACCTGCCGCCTCCTAAATGGAAAGGGAAAGGGGGTGCTGGACTCTTCCTAAATATTTAGTTTCCTAGAAACAAGGGTGGCCCAACTTATCCCTTTGACTTAATTTAGTCCACTCTCCCCTACACAGAGTAATAGGCTTCTAAACCAGGCTAAAGAGGCAGTTTATTTGCTATTCTGTGATGTAGGTAATGTTCACCTGGGGGGAAAAAAATACATGCCATATGGATTATGTATAAATGTTTGAATAAGTGTTACCTCTGTGTATACATGATACCGTGGTTATTATTGTTTACATTCAGTCTTGAGCTCTCTTCTTCTTGGGAAGTGGGAACAAAACTACGTTTTTGATGAGAGCCTACATAGGAGACTCCAGGACTCACATTTTTATAGCAACACTGTCAACTGACTAACTAGGTGACAAACAGGTGTGTGTGTGTGTGTGTGTGTGTGTGTGTGTGTGTGTGTGTGTGCGTGTGTGTGTGCGTGTGCGTGTGCGTGTGTGTGTGAACAGTTTAGAAATCTTGCACATTGTTTGTGTCATTTGATTGGAATCCAAAATAATGAATACATTTCCAAATATGTTCCAGTTTTATTCTTTGATAATTGACTTTACAGCCAGATAAATATGATACAACATGTATGTAAAATTATTGGCATTCACCTGGGTGGTATTTGATGAAGCTGTTCTTGCTAACACACTGCGTTCACTGACATGAGTCAGAGTTTCAGTGTCCCCCTGAAGTAAAAAAATAAAAAATAAAGAATAGATCCCATTCATGCCTCAGGCCAGAAATAGTAGATCACCTCAGCATGTTGTTTTGGGTTATTGGGGTTAATGTGGTTAGAGGGTAGACAGCTGTGGAGCACTAGGGTCTCCATAATGTTTGTAGGCCTGTCTCTGTATCGGCTGACAATGTCGGGTTCTTCTGTATCCCTCTAATAGTTAAGGTTAGGATTGGTGGTAGGGGAAATTGATGCTAGATCTGTGGGAAATTGATGCTAGATCTGATTTTGTATAAGTATGCTCCTGTATAAGTCATTTACATCTAGTTGTAGGGTCTATGCCAATTATTCTCTCTCACTAATGTTTTGGATAGGCAACAACCAATAAATTTTGCCGTTTGCCCACATATATGATCTCCTACAAACAAACAGATTCCCAGGCTGAGCGTTGTCATGGAATGCTGCCATTATCATGTAGTCACACCAGACAGGTTCATCCCTCTTCTGAGATGGCCTTGCCAAGATGGCCGCCCAACACAGCTCCAGTCATTGTTTTTGGCTAACCAGATTAGGATAATCACATTAGGCCGTGGCAAGGCATAGCCCTGAGATGGAATGAAGGGTCAGGCTGTCTAGTCGTCACCATGTGGCTCAGGGAGAGATATGCAGTCCCATAGGAGTGCCGGTCAGGTGCTGCATTGAGATTAACAGCAGTTTGTTGTTTAGGGTTAGTCTCAAGGCTAAGTCCAAGAGGCACCTTGGTAGGCTACGGAAAAGCTGTGGGAATAGCAACAGAGAAAATACTACAACACACTAGGTATTTGGTGTCATGTCAAAGTGATACATGAGCAGTTGAAATTGAGGCAGGATGTACATTTTAGCTAGTAAGCACTAGCTTATGACTGCCCCACTAAAGCTAAGCTCAACAATCATTGAACTATGCACATGATGCTAGCATTGCTGCTGCTAACTGTCATGGTCATTTGACTGAACAGAATGCTAACCGAGGCTAATGCTAATCCTGGTCCTTACCCAAACACCTTATGCTAAATCAGTCTGATGATAAAATTATATTTAGCTTTTGACTGGAGGGAGACGACACTAATCTTTGCCTGTCATGGGAACCAGACCTTTGGCTTTCCTGTAGACTGCACAGACATCCATAAATCTACCTCTCTGCTAAGTGGGGGAGGGAGAAATGTAGAGGGGAGGAAGAGAAAGAGACAGAGAGAACGAAAGTGCGATGAAAGATATGTTCTAAGGGACCAAGACCAAAAGAGAGAGAGAATGTAGACTTAACCCTTTTTTACCAGGCCAGTTGACTGAGAACCCAAACTCATTTACAGCGACGACCTGGGGAATGAATGAGCCTATTGGAAATGATTAGGTGGCCATGAGGGCCAGGATAAAGGGGTTAAAACCCTTATTCTTACGATAAGCATCATGAGATTTTTTTTGTGACCACATTAATGTCCCTCTCGAAAGACAGCACCCTACACAGGGCAATGTCCCCAATCACTGTCCTGGGGTGTTGATATATATATATATATATATATATATATATATATATTTTTTTTAGGTCAGAGGAAAGAGTGCCTCCTATTGGCCCTCCAACACCACTTCCAGCAGCATCTGGTCTCCCATCTAGGGTCTGACCAGGACCAACGCTGCTTAGCTTCAGTGGCAAGCCAGCAGTGGGATGCAGGGTGGTGTGCCATATACAGTATGTAGAGAGGTGGTGGGGGAGAGCAAGCTAGAGTCTGCTGAAGTGCTTACCTCTAACCTTGCCTTACTGCATTTAAAACACTTTTTCCACCGACTGCTTGGGATTGACGACTAAACGGTGTATACACAGTCATTACTGGTGTGGCTGCAGTGGCCGGTCTGGGAATTCTCTCAGGCCTGGGAATTCTCAATGGCACACCGTCACTCCATACTGTGCCATTCCTGGATGTTCCCTGTCCTTTCCTCTGTGGCATTCCCATGCCATGTAAAATCCCTCTGTAAAGTTGGTCAATGTGCCAACCTCATGGCTTTTCTTAACCCTGTCCAGCGAGCACACGCTTAATGGAAGCTGGATGGATGTTAAAAAGCCATTCTGGCCTGCGTTTCCTGCCTTGAAAAGCATTCAGTAAGCCCTCATCAGTTTCCTCAGTGTTTCTTCCTCATAAAGAATATGTAGGGAGTTATATTAAGAGACATGTGAATGCCCAGACACACACACACACACACACACACACACACACACACACACACACACACACACACACACACACACACACACACACACACATACACCATGTAAGAAGGGTAGGGTGTAGGTTATAGATTCTGGTCTGTTTTACATCTTTGCTATCCCACAATGCATTGGGTCTCTTTGTTATACAGTACATTCTTTTCTCTGTGTTTACGTGTTAGTCTTGATTCACTTTCCAGACAGGTGACATACGTGCAGGATATCTCCTGGTTATGTGTGTTCTCTTAACTTGTACAATAATTTTGTCATATTGGCTCAATATTGCTTTGTTGGGCCAACAGACCATGTGTTAGCGGGGTTTAGTATCCCACAGAGCAGAAACTCAAAAATACCAAAATCGGGACCAGCTGAGCAAATACTCAGAGCAAGTGATGTCACAGATTCCCCCAAAGTTGTCCATTAAGGACAGGCTGACCACAAAGAGGGAACATGACACAGGTTTAGCAGCGAGCCGAGACGCTAAGGGAGACGGTTGTCCTACACTTTGACTTTTCTATTACCCCGACTCCCCTGCCAACGAGCGGGTTTTAGAAGGCAGACTGGAAGAAGGGAGAACAGTTGAGATGTAATTATAGGAGAATGAAAACACGGGGGCTGCTGGCTGTAGACAGGGGGTCCTTTCAGGGGAGGCTGCACTGTGGACACTGTCAGATAGGAATCATCTCAGGGGGCTTGCAGCAGTGGCCCAGGAAAAGGAGGGAGGGGGGGGGTGGAGGGAGATGGGGTTATGTGGTTGTTCTTGTTTTTGTTTCTCAGAGTAGAGAAAATGGGGACTACTTCCTTGTAGAGGACAGCTGAGTGTCTGCACTCAGACAAAGTGTACAATTTCTACAGTTGTTGGGCCAAATTCTAACATCTTTCCACACAACTGTAGAAATCTTTCGTCTATGATGTGTAAAGTTTTGGGTTCTGTGCGTTCAGACGTGGATGTGAATTAAGGCAGGCCCCCCCGCCTCCCCCCCGCATCTCTCTGAATTAAAGGGGTGGGGTTAAATGCGGAAGACAGATTTCAGTTGATGGCATTCAGTTGTACAACTGACTAGGTAAACCCCTTTCCCCTTTCATCTCAAAGTTAGGTAAAAAGTCCTACCGCCAAAGTCAATTTGAAGAATATTATGTTAATTATCTAAGCCAGGGAGTTAGACTTTGATGGAGGTGGGGGCCACAAACTCATGAGGGGCCGCAGTGGCTCGTGGGTCTGCATACCCACATCCATACCCACACATGCTGTCAGAGCCAGCCCTAGCCTTTTGGGGGCCCTAAGCAAAATTTTGTGAGGGCCCACCAGTCGGTAAATCGACCATGATTACTGCAAGTTTAGATAGCTGGCCGCTAGACTTACTTACCAATTGAAAAAAAATGTTAGCTGACGTGCTAATTGAGTGACTATCAGTGATTGACATAACAAGAGAGAATTAGCTGATTCACAACCACATTTTGAACTTACACCTTGTGTATTCTACTATTCTAACTCTCAACAGAGTTCCCCAAAAATCGATGCACTGTATATACAGTACCAGTCAAAAGTTTGGACACACGTACACATTCAAGGGTTTTTCATTATTTTTTACTATTTTCTACATTGTAGAATAGTAGTGAAGACATCAAACTATGAAATAACACATGGAATCATGAAGTAACCAAAAAAATTGTAAATATATTTTAGATTTTAGATTATTCAAAGTAGCCACCCTTTGCCTTGATGACAGCTATGCACACTGTTGGCATTCTCTCAACCAGCTTCACCTGGAATACTTTTCCAACAGTCTTGAAGAAGTTCCCACATATGCTGAGAAGTTGTTGGCTGCTTTTCCTTCACTCTGTGGTCCAATTCATAACAAAACCTTCATAGTTGGGTTTAGGTCGGGGGATTCTGGAGGCCAAGTCATCTGATGCAGCACTCCATCCCTCTCTTTCTTGGCCAAATAGCCCTTACACAGCCTGGAGGTATGTTGGTTCGTTGTCCTGTTGAAAAACAAATTATAGACACACTAAGCGCAAGCCAGATGGGATGGCGTGTCGCTGAAGAATGTTGTGGTAGCCATACTGCTTAAGTATGCCTTGAATTCTAAATAAATCACTGACAGTATCACCAGCAACGCACCCCCACACCATCACTCCTCCTCCTCCATGCTTCATGGTGGGAACTACACATGCAGAGATAATCCGTTCGCCTACTCTGCAACAATTCAATAAGGAATGTCTGATTCACGCAGTCTCCTCTGAACAGTTGATGTTGATGATGTTACTTGATGTGTCTGTTACTTGAACTCTGTGAAGAATTTATTTGGGCTGCAATTTCTGAGGCTGGTAACTCTCATGAACTTATCCTCTGCAGCAAAGTAACTAACTTACAGTATACTGACAGATGATGTGAAATTGACTATTATTACTATTTTGGGTGATGGTATATGCAAGGTAATTTTCTTAGTCTGTGAGAAATGTCCAAATGACTTTGTCCACACAAAACCCTTGCAAATACCGTGGTGGCCTACACACAAATTGAACCCACTTTATATCGACACCGCCACGCCCCAAAACCAACTGAGCCATCTGCAATTGAACACTAAACCCTCCAACTCTTTGTCCTTTTCCTTTTGCAGCCTGAGGAGTTTGAGGGGATCCATTCACACACCTTTCGGGTGAAGACGTTCAAGAAGAGCAAGCACTGTGGCGTGTGCAAACAGACCGTCAGCCAGGAGGGGCTAATTTGCAAAGGTTAGTACTGACCTTGCCTGAGTGTTACCACGGTAACCGGGGGCCGACAAGGGGTCATTCAGGGTCACTTAAGGTCACTGTTTTGGTCAATGTGAGTAATTATGCTAAAATAGTCTTAAGTGGCTCTGGGGAGGTCAGGGGCTTGCTGGTTTTCAATTCACTCAATGCTAGTGTGTTAATCAGGCGTTTAACTCATTTCATTGATTAGATTGATAGCTTGCTTAGTAATCAAATGGTGTTCTAGTTGGATATTGAGAATTGAATGAATGACATAATACAATGGGACTACAGAATATAAACAATACAGTCATAGAGGTCTGTGATTCATCAAAGCTGGATGACAGTTAGCACAGTATTGCTACCCAGGTCTTGGCAATCCCTAGCAAACCTACAGGCTAGAGTCTAGACAGTAGAGACACTGGGCTTGGCTAGCCACTAAAACCTGGCCACAGCTTCCTGGCTAGTGGAAATGTCTAGTTCTTGATAGTTCTACACATGAAGCAACATGGGGGAAAGCTGCTGGTTGTTTAGCCTGGCTTATAGAAGTGAAATATTTGTCTTGCCTCGCCCGCGGCTTGCAGAAACACAGAGGCATCCAATTGGCTTGGGGAAACACAGAGGCATCCGATTGGCTTGGGGAAACACAGAGGCATCCTACTGGCTTGGGGAAACACAGACAAATCCTATTGGCTTGGGGAAACACAGAGGCATCCGATTGGCTTGGGGAAACACAGAGGCATCCTACTGGCTTGGGGAAACACAGACAAATCCAATTGGCTTGGGGAAACACAGAGGCATCCGATTGGCTTGGGGAAACACAGACGCATCCTATTGGCTTGGGGAAACACAGAGGCATCCAATTGGCTTGGGGAAACACAGAGGCAGAGGCATCCTATTGGCTTGGGGAAACAGAGGAATCCTATTGGCTTACTGCTTTACTCTGAGTCCTGTACAGTCGTGGCCAAAAGTTTTGAGAATTACACAAATATTAATTTTCACAAAGGCTGCTGCCTCAGTTTGTATGATGGCAATTTGCATATACTCCAGAATGTTATGACGAGTGATCAGATGAATTGCAATTAAGTGCAAAGTCCCTCTTTGACATGCAGAGGAACTGAATCCCTCAAAAACATTTCCATTGCATTTCAGCACTGCCACAAAAGGACCAGCTGACAGGTGTAAGTAAGTATTGACGGGGACAAGGCTGGAGCTCACTCTGTCATGCTGATTGAGTTCAAATAACAGACCTACAAGGAAACACGTGCCGTCATCATTGCTTTGCACAAAAACTGCTTCACAGGCAAGATTATTGCTGCCAGTAAGATTGCACCTAAATCAACCATTTATCGGATCATCAAGAACTTAAATTTTTGTGAAGAAGGGCGCCCAAGAAAGTCCAGCAAGCGCCAGGACCATCTCCTAAAGTTGATTCAGCTGCGGGATCGGGGCACCACCAGTACAGAGCTTGCTCAGGAATGGCAGCAGGCAGGTGTGAGTGCATCTGCACGCACAGTGAGTCTGGTCTGGTGTCAAGAAGGGCAGCAAAGAAGCCACTTCTCTCCAGGAAAAACATGAGGGACAGACTAATATTCTGCAATAGGTACAGGCATTGGACTGCTGAGGACTGGGGCAAAGTCATTTTCTCTGATGAATCCCCTTTCCGATTGTTTGGGGCATCTGGAAAAAAGCTTGTCCGGAGAAGACAAGGTGAGCGCTACCATCAGTCCTGTGTCATGCCAACAGTAAAGCATCTTGAGACCATTCATGTGTGGGGTTGCTTCTCAAGAGAGTGGGCTCACTCACAATTTTGTCCTAAGAACACAGCCATGAATAAAGAATGGTACCAACACATCTTCCAAGAGCAACTTCTCCCAACCATCCAGGAACAGTTTGGTGACGAACAATGCCTTTTCCAGCATGATGGAGCACCTTGCCATAAGGCAAAAGTGATAACTAAGTGGCTCGGGGAACAAAACATAGATATTTTGGGTCCATGGCCAGGGAACTCCCCAGACCTTAATGTCATTGAGAAATTGTGGTCAATCCTCATCAGACTGAGACTGATGATGACACACACACACACATACACAACTGTAGGGGCTCAGCTCCACACTCACCCAACATGTAGTAGATTGGACCACCATGTCTGTATCCTACAAACTGAAGGAAAACAGTCTTTCTATGTTGTTGACATTATACTTTCAATACCCTCTACTGGATTGTCCTACACATTACAGGTCAATGGCCCTATCATAGTGCTGTTACAGAACTAGTACTGTTTTCAGGGACACTTGTCCCCCTCATCAGTTGATTATCACATGATGATGAAAACATGACAAGGAGTTAACAGACTGATGATGATAACATGACAAGGCTGACAGTTAACAGACTGATGATGATAACATGACCAGGCTGACAGTTAACAGACTGATGATGATAACATGACAAGGCTGACAGTTAACAGACTGATGATGATGACATGACAAGGCTGACAGTTAACAGACTGATGATGATGATATGACAAGGCTGACAGTTAACAGACTGATGATGATGACATGACCAGGCTGACAGTTAACAGACTGAGACTGATGATGATAACATGACAAGGCTGGGCAGTTAACAGACTGATGATGATGACATGACAAGGCGTTAACAGACTGATGATGATGACATGACAAGGCTGACAGTTAACAGACTGATGATGATAACATGACCAGGCTGACAGTTAACAGACTGATGATGATAACATGACCAGGCTGACAGTTAACAGACTGATGATGATAACATGACAAGGCTGACAGTTAACAGACTGATGATGATAACATGACAAGGCTGACAGTTAACAGACTGATGATGATGACATGACCAGGCTGACAGTTAACAGACTGATGATGATGACATGACCAGGCTGACAGTTAACAGATTGAGACTGATGATGATAACATGACCAGGCTGATAGTTAACAGACTGATGATGATGACATGACAAGGTTGACAGTTAACAGACTGATGATGATAACATGACAAGGCTGACAGTTAACAGACTGATGATGATAACATGACAAGGCTGACAGTTAACAGACTGATGATGATAACATGACAAGGCTGACAGTTAACAGACTGATGATGATAACATGACAAGGCTGACAGTTAACAGACTGATGATGATGACATGACAAGGCTGACAGTTAACAGATTGATGATGATGACATGACCAGGCTGACAGTTAACAGATTGAGACTGATGATGATAACATGACCAGGCTGACAGTTAACAGACTGATGATGATGACATGACAAGGCTGACAGTTAACAGACTGATGATGATAACATGACAAGGCTGACAGTTAACAGACTGATGATGATAACATGACAAGGCTGACAGTTAACAGACTGATGATGATAACATGACAAGGCTGACAGTTAACAGACTGATGATGATAACATGACAAGCTGACAGTTAACAGACTGATGATGATGACATGACAAGGCTGACAGTTAACAGACTGATGATGATAACATGACCAGGCTGACAGTTAACAGACTGATGATGATAACATGACCAGGCTGACAGTTAACAGACTGAGACTGATGATGATGACATGACAAGGCTGACAGTTAACAGACTGATGATGATGACATGACAAGGCTGACAGTTAACAGACTGATGATGATGATGACATGACAAGGCTGACAGTTAACAGACTGATGATGATGACATGACAAGGCTGACAGTTAACAGACTGATGATGATGATGACATGACAAGGCTGACAGTTAACAGACTGATGATGATGACATGACAAGGCTGACAGTTAACAGACTGATGATGATGATAACATGACAAGGCTGACAGTTAACAGATTGAGACTGATGATGATAACATGACCAGGCTGACAGTTAACAGACTGATGATAACATGACAAGGCTGACAGTTAACAGACTGATGATGATAACATGACAAGGCTGACAGTTAACAGACTGATGATGATAACATGACAAGGCTGACAGTTAACAGACTGATGATGATGACATGACAAGGCTGACAGTTAACAGACTGATGATGAAGACATGACAAGGCTGACAGTTAACAGACTGATGATGACATGACAAGGCTGACAGTTAACAGACTGAGACTGATGGCCAAAATCTAAATTGTGCGTAGATTCCTAAGTCAAATATTGGTCTTTCTCTTACATTTCAACATGATGGTACAAAAAAATACAAAAACAGAGCATGTAATGTATTATATTCCCCTACATTCATTGCCATTTCCACAAGCTGCAAAGTGCTTCCTTTCAAATGGTTTCAAGAATATGCATATCATTGCTTTAGGTCCTGAGCTACAGGCAGTTAGATTTGGGTACGTCATTTTAGGCGAAAATTTTTAAAAAAAAGGGTCCGATCCTTAAGAGTTTAATAGACAGATGATAACATAACCAGGCTGACAGTTAACAGACTGTGGTCTCCAAGGACAATGTGGACACAATTGCTGTTCAGTTGAAGGCACAGTGCAGACGTGTTTATCTCAATATCAAATATTTTCTGGGTAACATTTAAGTACCTTTCTGTAATGGTTTTCCATTAAAATAAAATAAAATACCAAACTAGCTATTTAGCAAAACATTTTTCTCAAGCAATAAGGACTGTCTGAGAGTGGGGAGGGATATGTAATCTGAAAACTAGGATGTTATTGGCAGATAAGTTTGGAACACATCAAACACATGGTTTCCATGTGCTTAATACCTCTCCATTTACTCCATTCCAGCCATTATTATGAGCCGTCCTCCTCTCATCAGCCTCCACTGCTGGTTAGATTGCATTTTCAACCAGCAGCTATCAGGAAATTAGACGTTTTTTTACAGTGTTAGTTTCATCAGTTGTTGTACAGTATGATACAAAACATAAGAAAAACAAAATGTTGAATGCCCCGGGCGTTTAAGAAATGCAGAAATGCTGTTGAGTCAAGATCACCACTAGAGGGCAGCAGAACATCAAATATGCTGCAGCAAACACAGACTGACTACCCTCAGAGTTCTGTGAATTGTAGTATTTGTCACGAGTACCTCATTAATTTATACATCAACAAAGTATTGGAAAAGATTTTAACCCCGTTCTTGGAGAGATACCCTCCTGTAGGTTTTAACTCTAACCCTGTTCCTGGGCAGAGACCCTCCTGTAGGTTTCAACTCCAACCCTGTTCCTGGAGAGATACCTTCCTTTTAGGTTTTAACTCCAACCCTGTTCCTGGAGAGAAACCCTCCTGTAGGTTTTAACTCCAACCCTGTTCCTGGAGAGATACCCTCCTGTAGGTTTTAACTCTAACCCTGTTCCTGGAGAGATACCTTCCTTTTAGGTTTTAACTCCAACCCTGTTCCTGGAGAGAAACCCTCCTGTAGGTTTTAACTCCAACCCTGTTCCTGGAGAGATACCCTCCTGTAGGTTTTAACTCTAACCCTGTTCCTGGAGAGATACCCTCCTGTAGGTTTTAACTCCAACCCTGTTCCTGGGGAGATACCCTCCTGTAGGTTTTCACTCCAACCCTGTTCCTGGAGAGATACCCTCCTGTAGGTTTTAACTCTAACCCTGTTCCTGGAGAGATACCCTCCTTGTAGGTTTTAACTCCAACGACAGTCTAATGTAGTGGTCAGAGCATGGTACATGATGGGTCTGATGTCTGTGACAGTCTAATGTAGTGTCTGCGTCTGTCTTTGCGTGTGTGTGTACTGTATGTGTGTGTGTTGCACATATGAGAGAGGAAATATCTCAGCCCTTGTTCCGTCTCTCTAGCTGGGCTCAGCCCATGCCTTTGGGAGTCCAGACCCATTACAAAGGACCTGGTTGAGGGAATAGCCCCAGCCCCTCTCCCCCCAGCCCCTCTACCCCCAGCCTCGCTCTCCTCACTACCCGCCCTCCTCACTACCCGCCCTCCTCACTACCCGCTCTCCTCACTACCCGTTCTCCCACTACCCGCTCTCCTCACTACCCGCTCTCCTCACTACCCGCTCTCCTCACTGCCCGCTCTCCTCACTACCCGCTCTCTCTACTACCCGCTCTCCTCACTACCCGCTCTCCTCACTACCCGCTCTCCCCACTACCCGCTCTGTGACGTCAACATTAAGGCTTTTCTCTCTACTCCTCTACCCCTCTATCCATCCTCTTCATCCCCTCTTAGCCCTCTTCCATCGTTCCCCCTCTCCTTTATTTCTGCTCTGTTTACACTGCAGAGCTCTAACTTCCTAACAAGGGAAAAGCCTGACTGGGCCCTTGTGCGCCAGCCACCTTCACACCCAATATGGAAGTCCTCCTCTCTCTGTCTTCCCCTTGTACCCCAGGGGAGTGTGTTACCTCAGGGCTTACATGCTGAGAACAGAATGGGTCAGTGTATCTGGACTCTGTGATAGGGTGGGTGGAGCACAGTTCAGTGGTATTCCAGAGAACAATATAGTGGAGAGGAAACCACTTTTTATGGTAGTGCATGAGGTGAGGACTTTCAGCCTTTGGTGCAATACTTAAAGGGATACGTTAGGATTTAGCATGTCTTCCTACTTACCCAGAACCAGACAAACTCCTGGATGCTCTTTTATGTCTTTGCATGCAGTTTGAAGGAAGTTGAAGGTAGCATCTCATTAGTTCCATTAAATACTAGCCAACTCCTCTGAAAAGCAGGGAAATATACCTTTTCCCTACTCCACAGCTGGGTGGTTTGTCATTTATAGTCTTATAAAACTCTACATAGTAATCAATAGTTTATAAATGTGTTAATTACACTTGATGTATAGCTTTGTAACACTCCATTCTTTTTAGTATTCAAACAGTGCCATGCTCTTCGACTGGATAAAATAAGTGTATTTAGCTGGACCCTGGGAACCAGAGTCTCCTCAGGGTTGAAGTGTGCTGTAGGTTTTCACTGGGAACCAGAGTCTCCTCTGGGTTGGAGTGTGCTGTAGGTTTTCACTGGGAACCAGAGTCTCCTCGGGGTTGGAGTGTGCTGTAGGTTTTCACTGGGAACCAGAGTCTCCTCAGGGTTGGAGTGTGCTGTAGGTTTTCACTGGGAACCAGTCTTCTCAGGGTTGGAGTGTGCCGTAGGTTTTCACTGGGAGCCAGTGTCTCCTCAGGGTTGGAGTGTCGTGTAGGTTTTCACTGGGAACCAGAGTCTCCTCAGGGTTGGAGTGTGCCGTAGGCTTTCACTGGGAACCAGTCTCCTCAGGGTTGGAGTGTGCCGTAGGTTTTCACTGGGAACCAGAGTCTCCTCAGGGTTGGAGTGTGCCGTAGGTCTTCACTGGGAACCAGAGTCTCCTCGGGGTTGGAGTGTGCTGTAGGTTTTCTCTGGGAACCAGAGTCTCCTCAGGGTTGGAGTGTGCTGTAGGTTTTCACTGGGAACCAGAGTCTCCTCTGGGTTGGAGTGTCGTGTAGGTTTTCACTGGGAACTAGAGTCTCCTCAGGGTTGGAGTGTGCTGTAGGTTTTCAATGGGAACCAGAGTCTCCTCAGGGTTGGAGTGTGCTGTAGGTTTTTCACTCTGTCACTTCTCTCAAGACCTTTAATTAAATAATCAAAGAGGCTCTCAAATGTTAGTGCAAATGTAGTCTTGAGGTGTCTAAATATAAACTAAATGGCATGAACTAATTATACCAGCGTGTCTTGTTTATACAACACAAGATTACAGTTAACATCAGTGCTCAGGACTAGCACATTCACTCTATCCTACTTCAGAAGAAATACTATGAGGTTCTTTTTTAAACTCAAGTATATCTGAATGAATATACAGTGCGGAGAACAAGTATTTGATACACTGCTGATTTTGCAGGTTTTCCTACTTACAAAGCATGTAGAGGTCTGTCATTTTTATCATAGGTACACTTCGACTGTGAGAGACGGAATCTGAAACAAAAATCCAGAAAATCACATTGTATAATTTTTAAGTAATTAATTTGTATTTTATTGCATGACATAAGTATTTGATACAGAACTTAATAATGTAAAGCAGAACTTAATATTTGGTACTACAATTACAGTTTCCTGTAGTTCTCGACCAGTTTTGCACACACTGCAGCAGGGATTTTGGCCCACTCTTCCATACAGACCTTCTCCAGATCCTTCAGGTTTCGGGGCTGTCGCTGGGCAATACGGACTTTCAGCTCCCTCCAAATATTTTAGATTGGGTTCAGGTCTGGTGACTGGCTAGGCCACTCCAGGACCTTGAGATGCTTCTTACAATGCGACTCCTTAGTTGCCCTGGCTGTGTGTTTCGGGTCGTTGTCATGCTGGAAGACGCATCTTCAATGCTCTTACTGAGGGAAGGAGGTTGTTGGCCAAGATCTCGCGATACATGGCCCCATCCATCCTCCCCTCAATACGGTGCAGTCGTCCAGTCCCCTTTGCAGAAAAGCATCCCCAAAGAATGATGTTTCCACCTCCATGCTTCATGGTTGGGATGGTGTTCTTGGGGTTGTTCTCATCCTTCTTCTTCCTCCAAACATGGCGAGTGGAGTTTAGACCAAAAAGCTCTATTTTTGTCTCATCAGACCACATGACCTTCTCCCATTCCTCCTCTGGATCATCCAGATGGTCAGTTGTTGCCTTCTCACCAAGCTGCTTGCCTATTGTCCTGTAGCCCATCCCAGCCTTGTGCAGGTCTACAATTTTATCCCTGATGTCCTTACACAGCTCCCTGGTCTTGGCCATTGTGGAGAGGTTGGAGTCTGTTTGATTGAGTGTGTGGACAGGTGCATTTTATACAGTTAATGAGTTCAAACAGGTGCAGTTAATACAAGTAATGAGTGGAGAACAGGAGGGCATCTTAAAGAAAAACTAACAGGTCTGTGAGAGCCAGAATTCTTACTGGTTGGTAGGTGTTCAAATACTTATGTCATGCAATAAAATGCAAATTAATTACTTAAAAATCATACAATGTGACTTTCTGGATTTTTGTTTTAGATTCCGTCTCTCACAGGTGAAGTGTACATATAAAAAAAATTACAGACCTCTACATGCTTTGTAAGTAGGAAAACCTGCAAAATCAGCAGTGTATCAAATACTTGTTCTCCCCACTGTAAATAGACTAAGCATCTATTGTAATACAGTCTAAATTAGTATGGTTAGTCTAGTTTGGAGTATGGTTCATCTCTATCCATCTTGGACTATTCTACCCCGTAAGTTACAACCAAACCCAGACAAGCTTCTCAGCTCTCACACCATGGCTCTCTTCATACCCTGACTCTCTCTCTCCATATCCTGACTCTCTCCATACCCTGACTCTCTCTCTCCAGACCCTGACTCTCTCTCTCTCCATATCCTGACTCTCTCTCTCCAGACCCTGACTCTCTCTCTCCAGACCCTGACTCTCACTCTCTCCAGACCCTGACTCTCTCTCTCTCCAGATCCTGTCTCTCTCCAGACCCTGTCTCTCTCTAGACCCTGTCTCTCTCCCCAGACCCTGACTCTCTCTCTCCATACCCTGATTCTCTCTCTCCATACCCTGACTCTCTCTCTCTTCATACCCTGACACTCTCTCTTTAGACCCTGTCTCTCTCTCCATACCCTGACACTCTCTCTTCAGACCCTGTCTCTCTCTACAGACCCTCTCTCTCTTCATACCCTGACTCTCTCCATACCCTGACTCTCTCCATACCCTGACTCTCTCTCTCTTCAGACCCTGTCTCTCTCTCCATACCCTGACTCTCTCTCTCCATACCCTGACTCTCTCCAACCCTGACTCTCTCTCTTCAGAACCTGTCTCTCTCTAAAGACCCTCTCTTTCTTCATACCCTGACTATCTCTCTCTCTTCAGACCCTGTCTCTCTCTTCAGACCCTGTCTCTCTCTCCATACCCTGACTCTCTCTCTCCATACCCTGACTCTTGCCATACCCTGACTCTCTCTCTCTCCATACCCTGACTCTCTCTCTCTCTCTTCATACCCTTACTCTCTCTCTTCAGACCCTGTCTCTCTCTCTTCAGACCCTGTCTCGCTCTCTTCAGACCCTGTCTCTCTCTTCAGACCCTGTCTCTCTCTTCAGACCCTGTCTCTCTCTTCAGACCCTGTCTCTCTCTTCAGACCCTGTCTCCCTCTCTCCACACCCTGACTCTCTCTCTCTTCATACCCTTTCTCTCTCTATCTCCAGACCCTCTCTCTCTCTCTTCAGACCCTGACTCTCTCTCTTCAGACCCTGACTCTCTCTCTCTCTCTCTCTCTCTCTCTCCATACCCCGACTCTCTCTCTCTCTTCATACCCTGGCTCTCTCTCTCTATTCATACCCTGACTCTCTCTCTCTCTCTCTTCAGACCATGTCTCTCTTTTTAGACCCTGTCTCTTTCTTCAGACCCTGTCTGTCTCTCCAGACCCTGTCTGTCTCTCCAGACCCTGCTCTCTCTCTTCAGGCCCTGCTCTCTCTCGCCAGATCCTGCTCTCTTCAGACCCAAGAGCACCAAACCCCAGACCCCGGTAGTGGGCAGCATCAGTCTTTAACAGTCAATAATATTTGACTTTGACCATAGAGTAAACATGTTAAACTTTGACGAGGTAGAATTTCAATACACTCTTTTCATTTACTCAGTGATGCATTTCCTTCCGCTCAGCAATGCTTGAATGTAATACTTTTTAGGAAATGTAAACTTACTCTGAATTCCTGTTTTTCTCCCATCTTCTAGTGTGCCGGCTGACTTGCCACAAGACATGTGAAGTGAAGGTAAGAGCAGCATCTTTTCTCAGGGCTCTTATGTTGCCGAATGGGCATGTCTAAGCAATGGGAACGCATTATTTTTTAGGCAGCTACACTTTTTACATGTAGGTTGTTATGAACTGTCATTACATCTTATGTCATCACGTCACATCTCAAGTGCACAAGAGTCAAGTACAGTGTAGCTCTACCAAGTCATCCTCTGTTGACGCAACAGGAGGCTGCTGAGGGGAGGAGGGCTCATAATAATGGCCGGAACGGAGAGCGAATGGAATGGCATCAAAACACATGGAAACCATGGAAACCATGTGTTTTACTATTTGATACCATTGTACTGATTTCTCTTCCTCCCATTACCATGAGCCCGTCCTGCCAAATTACAGTGCCACCAACCTCCTGTGGTTAGCTCTTAGTGCTTTAGTGAGCTCAACTCTCTTTCCTTCAAAGCCAAGCAGAGCTTATCAGAAGGTAATGTTGTGTTAATGAGGTGGACGGGACCTCAGCAGGAACAGTGTTCCTGCACTCCTAATGTCGGAGGAATCTGAAAACAAGTGCAGGCTGTCCCAGTATGTGTTTGACTTGGCTGAGCCTTTGTATGTTCGATCACCCCCTTCTAAAAATAAACGGCAGCTCGCTACATGGTCGACGGGCTTGGTGTTTTTGAAGGGGGGGGCACTTAGAAGAAGATGGGAAGTAGTGATGGAAAGAGAGAGAGAGTGGTGGTGAAGGAGGGCTGGAGATGAGAAAACATAGATTTTTTACAATACGTTGCAGTGAGAGTTTTACTAGACTTTAGATTTATAGCACCCACTCACCCTCCACAACACACACACACACACACACACACACACACACACACACACACACACACACACACACACACACACACACACACACGTCACACCGCCCTTCATCTGGCAGCCATTACTGAAATGTTCCAGAGCTGCCAGCTCTACCCAGCTCCCTATACCCTCCTCAGTTCTACCCTGCTCTACCCACTACCCTCCTCCAGCTCTACCCAGCTCCCTCTGACCCTCCTCCAGCTCTACCCAGCTCCCTCTACCCTCCTCAGTTCTACCCAGCTCCCTCTACCCTCCTCCAACTCTACCCAGCTCCCTCTGCCCTCCTCCAGCTCTGCCCAGCTCCCTCTGCCCTCCTCCAACTCTACCCAGCTCCCTCTGCCCTCCTCCATCTCTACCCAGCTCCTTCTGTCCTCCTCCATCTCTACCCAGCTCCCTCTACCCTCCTCCAACTCTACCCAGCTCCCTCTACCCTCCTCCATCTCTACCCAGCTCCCTCTGTCCTCCTCCATCTCTACCCAGCTCCCTCTGCCCTCCTCCAGCTCTACCCAGCTCCCTCTACCCTCCTCAGTTCTACCCAGCTCCCTCTACCCTCCTCCATCTCTACCCAGCTCCCTCTGTCCTCCTCCATCTCTACCCAGCTCCCTCTACCCTCCTCCAACTCTACCCAGCTCCCTCTACCCTCCTCCGTCTCTACCCAGCTCCCTCTGTCCTCCTCTTTCTCTACCCAGCTCCCTCTACCCTCCTCCAACTCTACCCAGCTCCCTCTGCCCTCCTCCATCTCTACCCAGCTCCCTCTACCCTCCTCCAACTCTACCCAGCTCCCTCTACCCTCCTCCATCTCTACCCAGCTCCCTCTGTACTCCTCCATCTCTACCCAGCTCCCTCTACCCTCCTCAGTTCTACCCAGCTCCCTCTGTCCTCCTCCATCTCTACCCAGCTCCCTCTGCCCTCCTCCAGCTCTACCCAGCTCCCTATACCCTCCTCCAACTCTACCCAGCTCCCTCTGTCCTCCTCAGTTCTACCCAGCTCCCTCTGCCCTCCTCCAACTCTACCCAGCTCCCTCTGCCCTCCTCCAACTCTACCCAGCTCCCTCTGCCCTCCTCCAACTCTACCCAGCTCCCTCTGCCCTCCTCCAACTCTACCCAGCTCCCTCTGCCCTCCTCCCGTCTCTACCCAGCTCCCTCTGCCCTCCTCCAACTCTACCCAGCTCCCTCTGCCCTCCTCCAACTCTACCCAGCTCCCTCTGCCCTCCTCCAACTCTACCCAGCTCCCTATACCCTCCTCTCGACTCTACCCAGCTCCCTCTGCCCTCCTTCAACTCTACCCAGCTCCCTCTGCCCTCCTCCAACTCTACCCAGCTCCCTCTGCCCTCCTCCCGTCTCTACCCAGCTCCCTCTGCCCTCCTCCAACTCTACCCAGCTCCCTCTGCCCTCCTCCAACTCTACCCAGCTCCCTCTGCCCTCCTCTAACTCTACCCAGCTCCCTATACCCTCCTCTCGTCTCTACCCAGATCCCTCTGCCCTCCTCCAACTCTACCCAGCTCCCTCTGCCCTCCTCCAACTCTACCCAGCTCCCTATACCCTTCTCTCGTCTCTACCCAGCTCCCTATACCCTCCTCCAACTCTACCCAGCTCCCTCTGCCCTCCTCCAACTCTACCCAGCTCTCTCTGCCATCCTCCAACTCTACCCAGCTCCCTCTGCCCTCCTCCAACGCTACCCAGCTCCCTCTGCCCTCCTCCAACTCTACCCAGCTCCCTCTACCCTCCTCAGTTCTACCCAGCTCCCTCTGCCCTCCTCCAACTCTACCCAGCTCCCTCTGCCCTCCTCAGTTCTACCCAGCTCCCTCTACCCCCCTCCAGATCTACCCAGCTCCCTCTGCCCTCCTCCAACTCTACCCAGCTCCCTCTACCCTCCTCAGTTCTACCCAGCTCCCTCTGTCCTCCTCAGTTCTACCCAGCTCCCTCTACCCTCCTCAGTTCTACCCAGCTCCCTCTGTCCTCCTCAGTTCTACCCAGCTCCCTATACCCTCCTCCAACTCTACCCAACTCCCTCTACCCTCCTCCAACTCTACCCAGCTTCACCCATAGGAGGGGTGAAGGTTTATCAGTCAGTCTCATAGGAGGGGTGAAGGTTTACCAGTCAGTCTCATAGGCGGGACGAAGGTTTACCAGTCAGTCTCATCGGAGGGGTGAAGGTTTACCAGTCAGTCTCATAGGCGGGACGAAGGTTTACCAGTCAGTCCCATAGGAGGGGTGAAGGTTTACCAGTCAGTCTCATAGGAGGGGTGAAGGTTTACCAGTCTGTCTCATAGGACGGGTGAAGGTTTATCAGTCAGTCTCATAGGAGGGGTGAAGGTTTACCAGTCAGTCTCATAGGAGGGACAAAGGTTTACCAGTCAGTCTCATCGGAGGGGTGAAGGTTTACCAGTCAGTCTCATAGGTGGGGCGAAGGTTTACCAGTCTGTCTCATAGTAGGGGTGAAGGTTTACCAGTCTGTCTCATAGGAGGGGTGAAAGTTTACCAGTCAGTCTCATAGAAGGGGAAAATGTTTACCAGTCAGTCTCATAGGATGGGCAAAGGTTTACCAGTTAGTCTTATAGGAGGGGCGAAGACAAATTAGCTCAAGCTAACGCAACGCATTTGGTTGATGACTGTGTGTAATTCAATGTGTCAGTGTTTTAATTGCATCCATCTCAATTCAGATAAATGATTAAGTAAATAAATAGCCGCCTAACTGTTTTGGGGAAACGTTCTGAAGCAGTGAGTAATGAGCAGCCCATGTGACCTCTTCTTGGTCTACTGGTTCTTACAATGACAACAAACTGTATTTCAATCAATGCTCCCCGCAACAAATACATCCCATTCATGACCCCACAACTAATCTGACTTAATAATACGAGGACGTGATTGGAACCCATGAAAACATATCAAACAAAAACAATAAGAAAATGTGATGAGTGAAGGGGTAGAATATATGAAGAGAGAAGTAACAAAATATGAAAAGGTCTTCTCCCCGGGAGGTGTTGTTGTTGGAGTTCTTTGCTAGGAAGGAACGCGTGCAGGAATTCTGTGAACCCAGGGTTGATTTGTGAAGACAGGTCCGGAACGCAGAGACTTAATTATTTCTTCATTAAATCGTGATGAAGAGTACAATCCAAACTACTCCCAATCAGCAAACATGGAAATACGTGGACAAACCTCCATTTTCTCTAATCAGACAAATATTCCCTCAGAGATTGGCCTTGGCAGGTCGCAATTCACTTTTAGACTTGACATGAAAAAAACGTTTATGCCGTGAATGATAGTTGATGAAGGCTAGCTCGATCGCTATCAGCTTTCGATCAAACTTGCATCGCCATGAATTCATTATTCATGAAGAATTTACAAGGTAAATATATAAGGTTAAGGTGCTCCCATTGCCCCTAAGCTTTTCCTTAGTTTTGATTAATATGTGATCTTACACTTGTGGAATCCAAGTGGTGGTCATAACTCTGTCATGCTGAGACAGTTTCCACACTGACTCGCTACAGGGAGAAATCTCCACATCCATATTTAGATAAGATTCGCACGTAGCCCCTGCATAACCTCTGCTACTAAAAAACAAATGGTCAGACTGCATGAACGACAGTATGTCACTGTGTGTGTGTGTGCGTGAGTGTGTGTGTGCGTGTGTGTGTGTGTGCGTGAGTGTGTGTGTGCGTGTGTGCGTTTTGTGCGTCTGAGAGAGCGATGTAAAGTAAAAGTGAGAGTATGTCAGAAGTATTTGGAGAAAGAGAGATAATTGTGAGGCCTCAGTAATGCTAGATGAAGATTTGTGGGAAGAGGACTTGGAACTAATGGGAAACACAGCTTCATCCAATCCAATGGGAGATGTCGGTTCGATGTTTGTCTATATTTTCGTGTCTGAGCACAGGTGCTGCTTGCTCCGTGCCATCATGTCATCCACTAAATACCAGTGCCAAATGGACCTGTCCTTTCCACTCCCCTTTCTTCAGACATGTGCATCTTGCTTGTTCATCTTTTTAAAAATGTAACCTTTATATAACCAGGCAAGTCAGTTAAGAGCAAATTATTATTTGCTATGACGGGCCTACCCCGGCCAAACTGGTCCAATTGTGTGCCGACCTATGGGACTCTCAATCACAGGCCGGATGTGATACAGCCTGGATTCAAACCAGGGACTGCAGTGACGCCTCTTGCACTGAGATGCAGTGTCTTAGACCGCTGCACCACTCGGGAGCTTCATAGCTTTAAGTGTGTCGACTCCACAACAGAGTTTTTACAGTGCCTTGCGAAAGTATTCGGCTCCCTTGAACTTTGCGACCTTTTGCCACATTTCAGGCTTCAAACATAAAGATATAAAACTGTATTTTTTTGTGAAGAATCAACAACAAGTGGGACACAATCATGAAGTGGAACTACATTTATTGGATATTTCTAACTTTTTTAACAAATCAAAAACTGAAAAATTGGGCGTGCAAAATTATTCAGCCCCCTTAAGTTAATACTTTGTAGCGCCACCTTTTGCTGCGATTACAGCTGTAAGTCGCTTGGGGTATGTCTCTATCAGTTGTGCACATTGAGTGACTGAAATTTTTTCCCATTCCTCCTTGCAAAACAGCTCGAGCTCAGTGAGGTTGGATGGAGAGCATTTGTGAACAGCAGTTTTCAGTTCTTTCCACAGATTCTCAATTGGATTCAGGTCTGGACTTTGACTTGGCCATTCTAACACCTGGATATGTTTATTTTTGAACCATTCCATTGTAGATTTTGCTTTATGTTTTGAATCATTGTCTTGTTGGAAGACAAATCTCCGTCCCAGTCTCAGGTCTTTTGCAGACTCCATCAGGTTTTCTTCCAGAATGGTCCTGTATTTGGCTCCATCCATCTTCCCATCAATTTTAACCATCTTCCCTGTCCCTGCTGAAGAAAAGCAGGCCCAAACCATGATGCTACCACCACCATGTTTGACAGTGGGTATGGTGTGTTCAGGGTGATGAGCTGTTTTGCTTTTACGCCAAACATAACGTTTTGCATTGTTGCCAAAAAGTTCAATTTTGGTTTCATCTGACCAGAGCACCTTCTTCCACATGTTTGGTGTGTCTCCCAGGTGGCTTGTGGCAAACTTTAAACAACACTTTTTATGGATATCTTTAAGAATTGGCTTTCTTCTTGCCACTCTTCCATAAAGGCCAGATTTGTGCAATATACGACTGATTGTTGTCCTATGGACAGAGTCTCCCACCTCAGCTGTAGATCTCTGCAGTTCATCCAGAGTGATCATGGGCCTCTTGGCTGCATCTCTGATCAGTCTTCTCCTTGTATGAGCTGAAAGTTTAGAGGGACGGCCAGGTCTTGGTAGATTTACAGTGGTCTGATACTCCTTCCATTTCAATATTATCGCTTGCACAGTGCTCCTTGGGATGTTTAAAGCTTGGGAAATCTTTTTGTATCCAAATCCGGCTTTAAACTTCTTCACAACAGTATCTCGGACCTGCCTTCTTTCACGGGTCAATCGAGTCAATCTCAAATGTTGTTGAGTCATCGAGTGCTCCACAGTGTCCTTCAGAAGCCTCTTGATCACAGCATTAAACAGGCCTTGAGCGCGGGAGCCTCTTTTTTTTTTGTCTATGTCTATAGGCTGGGAGCAACAAAATGGCGTCGTGGTCAGCTTTTCCATAAGGAGGGCCTTATATGCGTCGCGGAACTTAGAATAACGATGATTCAGGGTTTTACCAGCCCTGGTAGCACAATCAATATGCTGATAGAATTTAGGGGGTCTTGTTTTCAGATTAGCCTTGTTAAAGCCCCCCAGCTACAATGAATGCAGCCTCAGGATATGTGGTTTCCAGTTTACATAGAGTCAAATAAAGTTCGTTCAGGGCTGTCGATGTGTTTGCTTGGGGGGGAATATATGCGGCTGTTATTATAATCGAAGAGAATTCTCTTGGTAGATAATGCGGTCAACATTTGATTGTGAGGAATTCTAAGTCAGGTGAACAGTTCCTGTATGTTGTAATGACCGCACCACTTCTCGTTAATCATAAGGCATAACCCCCCGCCCCTCTTCTTACCAGAAAGATGCTTGTTTCTGTCGGCGTGATGCTTGAAGAAACCAGCTGGCTGTACCAACTCCAATAGCGTGTCTCGAGTGAGCCATGTTTCCGTGAAGCAAAGAACGTTACAGTCTCTTATGTCTTTCTGGAATGCTACCCTTGCTCGGATTTCATCAACCTTGTTGTCAAGAGACTGGATATTGGCGAGTAGTATGCTCGGGAGTGGTGCGCGATGTGCCCGTCTCCGGAGCCTGACCAGAAGACCGCTTCGTCTGCCCCTTTTACGGCGTCGTTGTTTTGGTTCGCTGGCCGGGATCTGATCCATTGTCCTGGGTGGTGGGCAAAACACAGGATCCGCTTCGGGAAAGTCGTATTCCTGGTCGAAATGATGGTGAGTTAACGTTGCTCTTATATCCAGTAGTTCCTCCCGACTGTATGTAATAAAACCTAAGATTACCTGGGGTACCAATGTAAGAAATAACACGTAAAAAAAACTAATACAAATAGGAACGCAAAGCGCCCTTGGCAGCAACAGTCACTACTTCGTCACCCTAAAATATAGTCTGAATAAATCAAAAAATCTGTAATTAATTTTATTTTATTTTGAGAAGGTCTTAGTCACGCAATTTTACATATTTTTTTTGTATTTGTTATTTTTATTTAACCTTTAATTAACTAGGCAAGTAAATTAAGAACACATTTTTATTTAAAACGACGGCCTACAACGGCCAAACTCGGACGATGCTGGGCCAATTGTGCGCAGCCCTATGGGACTCCCAATCATGGCCGAAAGGGAATTCTGCTTTGAAAGTTGATCAACTTGTAAACTCACTTTTGAGATAACCGTCTGTCAATGTTTTGGTACCTACTGTAGAGCCCTTCTTTGTCTACATCCATTCGGCATTGTTCTCACCCTCTTAAGCCTTAGCCCCACCAATCTCTTTAAGGGTTGATCCGTGGTTTTTGTATTAACTTGCCAGCTACTTCCAGACATCTAAGAGAGATTGAACAGCTCACTGAACATTACTCGCCCTAGCAGAGCTGGTTAGGCTGCTACAGTATGCTATTCAGATCGTTGGTGACTGCAACTGTGCTGTCATATTGTCCGTTTGTAAATTCAGAGCGTTTCGAGTTTAGAGCGCACACTGGACGCTCTGGCAAATAAGTAGGGTTGTTCCCGAAAGCTCTGACCTCACAACGCCAGTCTAGCACCCAAGCTAACTGGCCAACGTTGGATAGCTACTTCCAGACACATAATGAGAGAACACCCCACTCTGACCATTTTACTCCCCCTAGCAGAGCTGGTTAGACAGTTTTCATGTTATCCTGAGCATTGGTGACTGTAACAGTGCTGTTGACATCAATTGAATTACCTTTTTATTTTATTTTTATTTTATTTCACCATTATTTAACCAGGTAGGCCAGTTGAGAACACGTTCTCATTTACAACTGAGACCTGGACAAGATAAAGCAAAGCATGTGTGACAAAAACAACAACACATTACACTTTGTTGCGGACGTATACTGACACCGGACATATTCAACGGGTGTTGAGTGTTCAAAAATTAAACAGTTATTCTGCGCTCTGGCTCACTAAGACGAGAGTCTTATGTTAAGAAATGTAGCTAGATAGCTAGCTAGGTAAACAGTGAATCCCAATGCATGACGTAACGTTAGTTAGCGAGCAAGCCAGCTAACATTAGCTAGCTAGCTAACAGTACACTGTCTTGAAATGAAAATACTTTGTCAAAATTAGAGTAGAGTCTTTTGTTAAGACATGTACCATAATCACAACTCATGACGTTAATACCCTGCATGAATCTGCAGGTAGCTAACCAACCAGGTTCTATGGCTATAACTAGTCAAGCAAATGTGTGTGAGATACAAAGAATGAGATCATACACATAATGTTAGCTAGGGACCCAGCCAGCTAACGTTAGCTAGCAAAACAGTACACTTGAAATGAAACAACTTTCTGTCAAAATTAGAAATGTTTATATCTGAAAATGTAGCTAGCTAGATTATCTTACAAGTATTCATCATGGTTGCACGCATCTCATGTCTGATGCCATGCATGGTTGCCCTTATTTTGACAATGTAATCCAGACTGGTGTTTTCTCCATCTCCTTAGCTATCATACTTTAATTGCACTGATTTCAAAACTCGGTCCTCAGAAAGTGGAGAGCATACACATAATGTTAGCTAGCGAGCCAGCCAGCTAACATTAGCTAGCTAACAGTACACTTTAACTTGACATTAGGTTTATGCAGTTTTACTACACGATGCATAAAAAAAGCCGCGTTTGACACGATTACCTAGACATACTGACCAGCGCCAATAGACAGACGTGCTATATGACAGACCAATCCAAACTCATCTCTCAGCATGTCCAGCCCCCTCATTATGTCAGCCAATCATGGAACAATTATTTTGCCATGACTTCAGCCTGGAGGCTGCTAGTACACTGAGAGCTCCATTTCCATTTTACTTCAGGCTTTCTAAAGTCCTCTTTTCTTCCACATGGGCCATCTTGTAAAATCAAACTGACAAGTGGAACATTTAAAGATAAAATAATTAGCCAGGAAGTGAGGATACTGTTTGATTTCTATAACAACTCTGGCTAGATGCAAGCCCCTTTTAGTTTCTGATCTACATATTTCTCTGGTACGTCCAATAGTGGTTCGCTCATTTGTGACCTGATTCAGTAAACTTGGCGTATGTCTCAAGTCACGACTTCACAGGAGAGCTGTTTGAATGTAAAAACTTTTTTTTTTTATCAAATTGCTTTTTTTTTGCAGAAATGCCTTCTTGAACATGTGAACTTTCATGTGCCTTAATAACAAACTTGTATGCCATCTGTAAATACGAATAAAATTGTTAAAATTACAAGTCTAGTTGGTTTAGCCACAGAAAAAGACAGCACATTAAAGTTCACTTGTTGTGCATTCTTAGGAGTTGAGAAGAGCACTGACCAGCCTAGAGATATGGCTCCGGGAACCAAGCATGTTTTGGGAAGGACACTACTGTGTTCCTGTGGTAATGAATAGGGAGGCCAGAGAAATCAGAGTGAGAAACACAAAAACACGCAGCTAATCACCACTCCTACCTCTCCTCCCTCCTCTCTCCAACCTTTCCCTTCCACAGTGATGAAGTATGTGTTTTCATTTTCTCCCGCCTCCCCCACAATTCCCTCACCATCCATCTCTGTTCTTTAAATCAAAAAGAAAAGCATGTTTTTGTTTGGACTGGACAGACATTTTGGAAGGCTGTTTTTGCGACTCCTCACTTAGTTTCCCTTGGCGAGGTTGGTTCCTGCATGAGAGCTAGGTTTCATTGCATTAACCACTGATACTGAGAGAGTTATGGCCACTGGAAGAGCTGCAGTAAAGCCCCCTTTTTTTTAGCTAAATGTAGCGGTAGCTTGGATGAGTTCGGTGTTAGCTGAATGAGCCCACCATGTATCATGCTCCTTTCTGTTTCTTGTGTTATTATAGCCAATAACACTCCCCTCCTCTTGCTACTGGAGCTGCCATTGGCCAACTTCAGCATTCAAGGTTCAGTCATGGAGTGCCTGGCACAGAAGACAATGCTATGCCAGAATATGCAATAGCCCATTTTTTTTGCCCAGTAAAATAGCAACTGGAGGCATCTTGTGTATAGTACATTTAGTCTTAGGTGTGGTATAGTCTCTCGATGAGATGGAACCCTTGTCATGGCTAGGCTTTGTCCCCAAATGAACCTATAGAAATGACTGAAACCCGGTATGGTTTGGCCCAAACAATGGCTGTGTTGTCATGTGTTCTGTCCACATGCTGTTTCCATTGTGAGTCAAACGGGAGTGAAATACCACGAGGAAAGTCCCTGAATCTTTTGCAATTTCATGATTCATACCTGTATTCATAATAGCATCATGGTTCTATTCTTTTTAAACATATTTGTACGTTCTTTTGGTAATTTAATAGAAAAAACACTCATTGACATGAGAACAATGATTTCCGTAATTTAAAAATCATTTACTGTCTCTACCTTTTAGGCACATCCAGGCACCTACAGTATATACACGTAAGTTAAGAGATACCTGTTTGATATGACCGTTTGGTGGCTGTAGCTGCCCAGCTTTCTACTTACCTGGGTGGAACAGAAGTTGGATTTATCAGTCTGTGTCTAGCTGTCTCAACTTCACTGCTAATTGACTTCCTCTGCTGACAAAGCTATGTATAAATCTAGATAGTCTGTTGAGTATAAAAAGACCCCCAAATCAACTATGTTCATCAAAGCTCGTTCAAGGTAATTAGTACAGTGTGCATTTTAGGAAGCTGATGCTTGAGGCTGAGCGTGTCCTCCAATGTATACCGTACGTACATTGAGATTAAGGCCCCACCGTAGTCTTTAGTTGGAGGAGTAAGTGTATCTCGTTCTCTGCAGTAAGTTTTTGGAATACAGCCTAGCAGTGACTGTCTTGTTCTTAACCTCTTGTGCTGTCTTGCTTTGCCCTAATTTACCTCCAGTAAGAGCAGCTGTCAAGATCATTTGGCACCTGATCGCTTGTCTTCCGTTCTAGTGACTTACCTTAGATACGATACTTTGCCATTGGAGGCTTATTTATCGCGCGTAGGGTAATTGGAAAGCCAGGTCGTCGTTGTGGAGGACGAGGGAAGCTTTTTCATTATCTTAATGTTTGTCCAGAGGAAGGGTTTGTCCAGAGGAAGAGTTTGTCCAGAAGAAGGGTTTGTCCAGAGGAAGAGTTTGTCCAGAGGAAGAGTTTGGCCAGAGGAAGAGTTTGGCCAGAGGAAGAGTTTGGCCAGAGGAAGAGTTTGGCCAGAGGAAGGGTTTGTCCAGAGGAAGAGTTTGTCCAGAGGAAGAGTTTGTCCAGAGGAAGGGTTTGGCCAGAGGAAGAGTTTGGCCAGAGGAAGAGTTTGGCCAGAGGAAGAGTTTGGTCAGAGGAAGAGTTTGGCCAGAGGAAGGGTTTGGCCAGAGGAAGAGTTTGGTCAGAGGAAGAGTTTGGCATGGATGGAGAACTGGCATGAGGGATTTAGGTTTTCGGCCTAGAATGGCACACAGAAAAGAGGAAATGTGCCAGAGGACATTCTGCTTCTCATGCCTCTTTTCTCTTGTTTGGATGCTCTCTGCTTCCTCCCCCATTTCAGTTCTGAGCTTGTGTTTTCAACTGTGGTCCAAAACCCTAAAACAGGCATGACCCCACACCCTGTCTCATTGCCACTTCCACTCGTGCCACTCGTGTGCCACTCGTGTGTGTACTTGTGTTCTGTGACCGCCCAACACCCACACATGAGAACGATGGTTTTAGAAGGAGGGGCTTTGACCTCATCTCAGAGTGTGACTATTCACACTGAAGCCACTACTGTAGTTTCCCCTCAACCAAGGATCATCAAAAAGCTATGATGTACCACTTTATTACACCTACATTCCTCTTTTTAATAGTGAGTTGAAAGATAGTCGATCATCTCAACTGGGCTTTGAGTGTGTGACTTCAGTACAGTTGCCCTCGCCGTCCGTGGAATCCTTCCAGGAACAACACTGAGAACTTTCTTTCTTTTTGTGTGATTGAGACTGCACTCAATGGGGATAGAGGGAAGAAAGTGATGGAGGTGGGAGTGGGGAGGGGTGATGGAAGGAAGCTCCTACAGAGAACATGTGATAGTCATGAAAATGGGTGTGGAAGTTGCCGTCCGTGTGGGATATGAGTGGGAATGCGAGCTGGTGAAGGGGGAGAGGAGAAGTTGAATATTTAGTAAATCTATTGGGTCTTTGCCACAGGTTGAGAGATCTGTTCTAGTGACCAGCCATCTACATCATGTTTTATCAAGCTTTATATCAAATCAACTATCCAGTCATAAAAACAGTTTAATTAGAAGTCATGGGATAGGACATTATTCTTTCCCCAGACCAGTGATGTCCTGTTCAGCCCAGTGATATCCTGTTCAGCCCAGCGATGTCCTGTTCAGCCCAGCGATATCCTGTTCAGCCCAGCGATGTCCTGTTCAGCCCAGTGGTATCCTGTTCAGCCCAGTGATGTCCTGTTCAGCCCAGCAATATCCTGTTAAGCCCAGCGATGTCCTGTTCAGCCCAGCGATATCCTGTTCAGCCCAGCAATGTCTTGTTCAGCTCAGCGATGTCCTGTTCAGCCCAGTGATGTCCTGTTCAGCCCAGCAATATCCTGTTAAGCCCAGCGATGTCCTGTTCAACCCAGCGATATCCTGTTCAGCCCAGCGATGTCCTGTTCAGCCCAGCGATGTCCTGTTCAGCCCAGTGATATCCTGTTCAGCCCAGTGATGTCCTGTTCAGCCCAGTGATATCCTGTTCAGCCCAGTGATGTCCTGTTCAGCCCAGTGATATCCTGTTCAGCCCAGTGATGTCCTGTTCAGCCCAGTGATATCCTGTTCAGCCCAGTGATATCCTGTTCAGCCCAGCGGTGTCCTGTTCAGCCCAGTGATATCCTGTTCAGCCCAGTGATGTCCTGTTCAGCCCAGTGATATCCTGTTCAGCCCAGCGATATCCTGTTCAGCCCAGTGATATCCTGTTCAGCCCAGTGATATCCTGTTCAGCCCAGCGGTGTCCTGTTCAGCCCAGTGATATCCTGTTCAGCCCAGTGATATCCTGTTCAGCCCAGTGATATCCTGTTCAGCCCAGTGATATCCTGTTCAGCCCAGTGATATCCTGTTCAGCCCAGTGATATCCTGTTCAGCCCAGTGATGTCCTGTTCAGCCCAGCGATGTCCTGTTCAGCCCAGCGATATCCTGTTCAGCCCAGTGATGTCCTGTTCAGCCCAGCGATATCCTGTTCAGCCCAGTGATATCCTGTTCAGCCCAGTGATATCCTGTTCAGCCCAGTGATATCCTGTTCAGCCCAGTGATATCCTGTTCAGCCCAGTGATATCCTGTTCAGCCCAGTGATGTCCTGTTCAGCCCAGTGATATCCTGTTCAGCCCAGTGATGTCCTGTTCAGCCCAGTGATTTCCTGTTCAGCCCAGTGATGTCCTGTTCAGCCCAGTGATGTCCTGTTCAGCCCAGTGATATCCTGTTCAGCCCAGTGATATCCTGTTCAGCCCAGTGATGTCCTGTTCAGCCCAGTGATGTCCTGTTCAGCCCAGTGATATCCTGTTCAGCCCAGTGATGTCCTGTTCAGCCCAGTGATGTCCTGTTCAGCCCAGTGATGTCCTGTTCAGCCCAGTGATATCCTGTTCAGCCCAGTGATATCCTGTTCAGCCCAGTGATGTCCTTTTCAGCCCAGTGATGTCCTGTTCAGCCCAGTGATATCCTGTTCAGCCCAGTGATGTCCTGTTCAGCCCAGTGATGTCCTGTTCAGCCCAGTGATATCCTGTTCAGCCCAGTGATGTCCTGTTCAGCCCAGTGATATCCTGTTCAGCCCAGCGATATCCTGTTCAGCCCAGTGATATCCTGTTCAGCCCAGTGATATCCTGTTCAGCCCAGCGGTGTCCTGTTCAGCCCAGTGATATCCTGTTCAGCCCAGTGATATCCTGTTCAGCCCAGTGATATCCTGTTCAGCCCAGTGATATCCTGTTCAGCCCAGTGATATCCTGTTCAGCCCAGTGATATCCTGTTCAGCCCAGTGATATCCTGTTCAGCCCAGTGATGTCCTGTTCAGCCCAGTGATGTCCTGTTCAGCCCAGTGATGTCCTGTTCAGCCCAGTGATGTCCTGTTCAGCCCAGTGATATCCTGTTCAGCCCAGTGATATCCTGTTCAGCCCAGTGATGTCCTGTTCAGCCCAGTGATGTCCTGTTCAGCCCAGTGATGTCCTGTTCAGCCCAGTGATGTCCTGTTCAGCCCAGTGATGTCCTGTTCAGCCCAGTGATATCCTGTTCAGCCCAGTGATATCCTGTTCAGCCCAGTGATGTCCTGTTCAGCCCAGCGATGTCCTGTTCAGCCCAGTGATGTCCTGTTCAGCCCAGTGATATCCTGTTCAGCCCAGCGATGTCCTGTTCAGCCCAGTGATATCCTGTTCAGCCCAGTGATATCCTGTTCAGCCCAGTGATATCCTGTTCAGCCCAGTGATATCCTGTTCAGCCCAGTGATATCCTGTTCAGCCCAGTGATATCCTGTTCAGCCCAGTGATATCCTGTTCAGCCCAGTGATGTCCTGTTCAGCCCAGTGATATCCTGTTCAGCCCAGTGATATCCTGTTCAGCCCAGTGATATCCTGTTCAGCCCAGTGATATCCTGTTCAGCCCAGTGATATCCTGTTCAGCCCAGTGATGTTCCTTCCAAACAACAAAGCAACTCAATGGTAATGGGAACAGTCATGTGTGGACTTTGGTGATTCTTATTGAGTTATGAAGAGATGATTTTATGGCTATTTGGGTTTTATTTTATATTTGACTCCCAGCAGTTTGGAAAAGAGTAATCTGTGCCATTTCGATATAACTTTAATCAGGCGCACCCCCTATTCCCCCCGGTGGAATGGATTGAGGGACACTGTACTAGTGGTTTGTAACACTTCCACTTCCTTCAGTACCAGAAAAGGTACTTGAAACACATGCAGAATGATTTGCCCATATAGCGTGTGGACATATGGCGCTGTACAGAGTAATTAGACAAGCAGCGCTATACGCCAAGAAGAAATACATATGTAGATGTTTTTCTCCTCAGTCCTCTCCTTTTCTCCAGTGCCCCTGTCTGACTTGTAGCTACTTATTTTCTATCTGATAGATACAGTAGAGAACACAAACAGAAACACCCAACCTTTGGCAAGATGGAGTAATCGAGAGTCTCTGGAGAAAATGTTAAGAGCAGGCCAAGTGAGGAAGAGTATGAACAGAGAGAAGGGGGGAGAGAGAGAGAGAGAGAGAGAGAGAGAGAGAGAGAGAGAGAGAGAGAGGGAGAGAGAGAGAGAGAGAGAGAACTTCAGAATTGCAAACATTTTGAAAACTTCACCAGACGTTTATACAGGTGGCTGCTGATTGAATGCTGAACGTGTTTACCTCTCAAAGCCTGAGTAGAGATGAGTCTGATCTGATCTAATTCCGCTTACGCAACCATCCTGAGACAGTTATTCCGACCAGGACTGAATAATGCACTGTACAATGTGACCATGGTGTTGACATCCACTTGCTGTGACAAGCTAGCGTTGCCTGGGCGTTGTTCAGATGTTCCAATGAGGGACTGGTGCTGTTGTTGAGAAACCCTGAGTCAGCCTCAGGAGATTCTGCCTTAAAACAGAGACAGCTGTGTCCCGTGTCCTTGCCCAGAAACTCTCTCCATCTGTCTGCCTGCCTGCCTGTCTGTCTCTCTGTCTGCCATCACGTTCTGACCACTTACAGCTGACCCAATGCTGCTTCCAGCCTCTCATGTTCATTTTGCATTTTTTTAAACATTGTACCTTTGTTTTTTGGAGACAACGACTGGTAGATGATAGAGCTCTGCCAATACCGCGGTGTGACCCAACTTTTTAGTACACTCAACTATATATGTGTGTGTCATGTAGCACACACGGAATGAATTACTTTTCTATTCTATCCTTTCCATTTCCCTGTAAGGGGTGTCTGAATACACTACGTGGCCAAAAGTCAAACATCTCATTCCAAAATCATGGGCATTAATATGAAGTTGGTCCCCCCTTTGCAGCTATAAACAGCCTCCACTGTTGGAACAAGGCAGTTAACCCACTGTTCCCCAGTAGGCCGTTATTGAAAATAAGAATTTGTTCTTAACTGACTTGTATAGTTAAATAAAGGTAAAATCTTTTTATTTTTTTTATTGCTGGGGGCACTTGCTTCCATTCAGCTACAATAGCATTAGTGAGGTCGAGCACTGATGTTCGGTGATTATGCTTGGCTCGCAGTCGGATTTCCAATTCACCCCAAAGGTCCTCGATGGGGTTGAGATCAGGCCAGTCAAGTTCTTCCACACCGAAGTTGACAAACCATTTCTGTATGGACTTCGCTCTGTGCACGGCGCCCTGTCATGCTGAAACAGGAAAAGGCCTTCCCCAAAGTTGGAATCACAGAATCACCTAAAATGTAATTTTATGCTGTAGCATTAAGAGTTTCCTGTACTGGAACTAAGGAGCCTAGCCTGAACCATGAAAAACAGCCCCAGACTATTATTCCTCCTCCGCCAAACTTTACAGTTGGCAATACGCATTGGGGCAGGGAGCATTCTTCTGGCATCTGCCAAAACCACATAATTGTCACAAATTTGATGTGTATTTTTGTCTAAATTGAATAAAGCCCTACCTTAAATGTAAATCATGTGATTCTTTTTTTTGTAGGTTAAAGTCTGTTTCCATCTCAAACTCAGTTATAGTATCGTTAGATCAAAGTAGGACACACTGGGACTAAACTATTGTTTCAAAGTGTAGTCAAGCTTTTCTGGAGGTTCTCAGTTTCAATTAACAGAGATTTCAATGTACTGTCACATAATAAGTTGGAGACTGACAACTGTTCTGCCAGTGAGAATAAGCTACACTGAATGGAATCACTTTCTCTCTGTGTTTGTTTATGTGTGTGTGTGTGTGTGTGTGTGTGTGTGTGTGTGTGTGTGTGTGTGAGCGAGAGAGAGAGAGAGCTTGTCAACTCGTATTTAACCTGTAACCTGATAACAACGAGAGGTCGAGAGAAAGGACC
>NC_143024.1:88484482-88511982 GCF_057628025.1 Oncorhynchus mykiss | reverse complement strand
AGACCCTTTGCTATGAGACTCGAAATTGAGCTCAGGTGCATCCTGTTTCAATGGATCATCATTGAGATGTTTCTACAACTTGATTGGAGTCCACCTGTGGTCAATTCCATTGATTGGACATGATTTGGAAAGGCACACGCCTGTCAATATAAGGTCCCACAGTTGACAGTGCATGTCAGAGCAGAAACCAAGCCATGACGTTGAAAGAATTGTCCGTAGAGATCCGAGACAGGATTGTATCGAGGCACAGATCTGGGGAATGGTACCAATAAACATCCCCAAGAACACAGTGGCCTCCATCATTCTTAAATGAAAGTTTGGAACCACCAACACTCTTCCTAGAGCTGACCGCCTGGCCAAACTGAGCAACCGGGAGAGAAGAGCCTTGGTCAGGGAGGTGACCAAGAACCAGATGTTCACTCTGACAGAGCTCCAGCGTTTCTCTGTGGAGATGGGAGAACCTTCCAGAATGACAACCATCTCTGCAGCACTCCACCAATCAGGCCTTTATGGTAGAGTGGCCAGACGTAAGCCACTCCTCAGTAAAAACCACAACTGCCCACTTGGAGCTTGCCAAAAGGCACCTAGAGGACTTTCAGACCATGGGAAACAAGATGCTCTGGTCTGATGAAACCAACATTGCACTCTTTAGCCTGAATGCCAAGCGCCACATCTGGAGAAAACCTGGCACCATCCCTATGGTGAAGCATGGTGGTGACAGCATCATGCTTTGGGGATGTTTTTCAGCGGCGGGGACTGGGAGACTAGTCAGGATTGAGGGAAAGATGAACAAAGTAAAGTACAGAGAACCTTAATGAAAACCTGCTCCAGAGCGCTCAGGTTCATCTTCCAACAGGACTGCTCTCTGAATTTCCTTGAGTGACCGAGCCAGAGCCTGGACTTAAACCCAATCAAACATCTCTCATCTCTCATTTCTGGAGAGTCCTGAAAATAGCTGTGCAGTTCCCCATCCAACCTGGCAGAGCTTGAGAGGATCTGCAGAGAAGAATGGGAGAAACTCCCCAAATACAGGTGTGGCAGGCTTGTAGTGTCATACACATAACGACTCGAGGTTGTAGTCTCTGCCAAAGGTGCTTCAACAAAGTACTGAATAAAGGGTCTGAATCATTATGTAAATGTGATATTTGATTAAAAAATTGAAAAAATTGCAAACATTTCTAATGTAGATTGATGAGGAGAAAAAACGATTGAATCTATTTTATAATAAGGCTTTAATTGTAACAAAATGTGAAAAAAGTGAAGGGGTCTGATTACTTTCCGAAAGCCCTGTAATTGAGATATGTACATATAGGTAGGGGTAAAGTAACTAGGCAACAGGATAGATAAGATAAGATAGAAAGCCCTGTAATTGAGATATGTACATATAGGTAGGGGTAAAGTAACTAGGCAACAGGATAGATAAGATAAGATAGAAAGCCCTGTAATTGAGATATGTACATATAGGTAGGGGTAAAGTAACTAGGCAACAGGATAGATAAGATAAGATAGAAAGCCCTGTAATTGAGATATGTACATATAGGTAGGGGTAAAGTAACTAGGCAACAGGATAGATAAGATAAGATAGAAAGCCCTGTAATTGAGATATGTACATATAGGTAGGGGTAAAGTAACTAGGCAACAGGATAGGTAAGATAAGATAGAAAGTCCTGTAATTGAGATATGTACATATAGGTAGGGGTAAAGTAACTAGGCAACAGGATAGATAAGATAAGATAGAAAGTCCTGTAATTGAGATATGTACATATAGGTAGGGGTAAAGTAACTAGGCAACAGGATAGATAAGATAAGATAGAAAGCCCTGTAATTGAGATATGTACATATAGGTAGGGGTAAAGTAACTAGGCAACAGGATAGATAAGATAAGATAGAAAGTCCTGTAATTGAGATATGTACATATAGGTAGGGGTAAAGTAACTAGGCAACAGGATAGATAAGATAAGATAGAAAGTCCTGTAATTGAGATATGTACATATAGGTAGGGATAAGGAACTAGGCAACAGGATAGATAAGATAAGATAGAAAGCCCTGTAATTGAGATATGTACATCTAGGTAGGGGTAAAGTAACTAGGCAACAGGATAAATAATAAACAGTAGCAGCAGCGTGTCCTTCTCCTTCAATATAAATAAACTCAAAACCCCAGCAAATAGTATTTTTCTAAGGATATAAGGATAGCCCTGTGTGTGTCCATGCAACCGCTGACGTTCCAGACCCTCTGCTCCCTGACCGTTAATAAATACTGCTACTACAGTACATGTCAACCGTGACAAACCAACAGCAGTTTGGGAACATTGGGCTGTTACAGCAGATGCAATTCCAATTTGGGGGAAAGAGTAAGGAGAAAGCATATATATTTTTTTTACTAGGCAGGTCAAGAATGTTTTTTTTTTTTACAATGAAGGCCTAGGAATAGTGGGTTAACAGCCTTGTTCATGGGCAGAACAACAGGTTTTTACCTTGTCAGCTCAGGGATTTGATCTAACAACCTTTCAGTTACTGGCCCAAAGCTCTAACCATTAGGCTACCTGCCGCATAGAGGGTATTCCGCAGAGAGTTAGGAGCTTGTGGGGAAATTAGCAGTATGTGTGCTCATATACTGAGGTAAAGACAACTAGCCTATCATTATGTGTGTGTACTTGTGTGTGAGTGCGTGCGTGAATGTGTTTGTGCGTGTGTGCCTGTGTGTGCGTTCCATGTGTGTGTGTGTGAATCTGTTTGTGTATATGTGTTTGAGTGTGTGTGTGCCTGTGTGTGCGTGCATGTGTGTATGTGTGTGTGTGAATCTGTTTGTGTGTGTGTGTGTGTGTGTGTGTGTGTGTATGTATGTGTTTGAGTGTGTGTGTGTGTGTGTGTGTGTGTGTATATGTGTTTGAGTGTGTGTGTGTATATGTGTTTGAGTGTGTGTGTGTATATGTGTTTGAGTGTGTGTGTGTGTGTGAATATGTGTGTGAGTGTGTATATGTGTGTGTGTGTGTGTGTGTGTGTGTGTGTGTGTGTGTGTGTGTATATATGTGTATGTGTGTGTGTGTGTGTGTGTGTGTGTGTGTGTGTGTGTGTGTGTGTGTGTGTGTGTGTGTGTGTGTGTGTGTGTGTGTGTGTTTGAGAGTGTGTGTGTACACGTGTGCATCAGCCTCCAAGTAGTTTCTCTACATTATCAGTCCTGGACAGATATCCTCCCCGCTTGGCTCAACATACCATGAATTCCTCACAATGTACAGAAACATTATCCAATATGGACTGTCTCGCTAGAACACCGGGATAAAGCAGATTGTGTGTGGCAACACCTAGTATCCATTGGCAGGGAACCAAAGACTGGGTTTCAGTTTTTCAGTAGGAACCATCTGTCTGTTAGCAAGGCTTTGCTGCAGTGGAGCCGAAGTGAGTGTGTGCGTGGGAGATTTGAGAATGAGTGAGAGACGTGTGTGTTTTTGTGCGTGCGTGACAATGTCTGCCATGTCCTAAAACCACAGTCACTGTATATGATCAATTTAGAATGTAAAGCCTATAAGAAGTCGCGCTCTCGCTCTCTCGCTCGCATTGTGATTTAAGAGCGCTTTAAAATTCCAGTTCCACCATTTGTCTCTACCCCCAGGAGGATTTTGGCAGAGCAATGCTTTGTACTGTGTGGTCAAGGAATGTTGCTTGACGAATGTCTGTCTAAAAATGGCACATTCTGGAACTTCGGGGCAATCAAATGTTCTTCTGGACATGGATCACCCTGCTTTTCTCTTACTCTCTTTACCACCTCGTTGTATTGCTCCCTCTCTCTTCTAGACACCCAGCCCATTGTTCACATATTATATGATTTTAGACAGGTTTGTTTACATTTGCAGTCATACTAACACCTGAGTAGGATACATGCAAACTCGCACGCGTGAACACACACACGCACACACACACACACACACACACACACACACACACACACACACACACACACACACACACACACACACACACACACACACACTGCAATCAGGAGAACCAGTGTTAATCATAGACCATCCCACTGTATCTTTAAAACAGGAACACCATGTCTTGTTCTGGACCACTGTTTACATTCCTGTAGCGTGTTCCTCCCATCCCGCCGTGTTCTTCCCCTCTTCCAGTGTACAACTTTACAAGGTGCTGTGATACAAGGTGCTATTTGATGACAAGCATAAGTACAGGTTCTGTGTGAGTGCACTGTATTTGATAGCTAATCATGTCAGCCTTATATGTTTTGGGACAGTGTGTGTGTGTGTGGGGGTGCGTTTGAATTGTGCTCAGGAAGAAAAAAACAATCCGTTCATCATTTTATTGTCTCCACAGAACATAATTCTACTTTTCAACGTTATGTAAATCATCTGAAACATAAGCTTGTTATGATCGGGAAGGAGATAACAAAAAAGACATGTCTCAGCACTTTAGAGTTATAAGCCCGATACACTGGGATTGGTTTACAGGTACATTTTGACGAGGGACATCTCCCAAATACCTACCTGCTGCTGTCACAAGTTGACACCGTGGCCACACATAGTTAGAGATTTAAGTCTAAGCCTCTTCCTAGAGACTTAGAGACAGTCATGCCTATCCGTATGGAGGTCATGCATGTCCTCTTAAATTAGTTCAAGATATTCTTCTCTCCGGCACCACCAGAGTGAGATTCTCAGCATCAGATGGGGAACTCACACATTGACCAAGGTGTTAATATGCTAGCATGCTAACTGTAAGGTTCCAAGGTTTTAATATGCTAGCAGGCTAACTGTATAGTTCCTAAAGGTGATAATATGCATAGCATGCTAACCGTAGGGTTCCAAGGTGAGAGAGAGAGAGAGGCAAGAAACGACAGGACAACAGACAGTTTTCTGTGCCCAGTTTATTCGAGAACACAACCAGCCTCATTATACACTCCATCCCATTCAACATTACTTTAATGCCACACGTTAGTACTCTACTATTACATGTGTCAATGGTAAGTGGTTTACAGTCTGGCTTTTAGCAAGATGAATAATGTCTTCTAGGGCAGGGCACCATACATTTGAAGGAGATCAGCTAATGTTTCACACGGCTACTTTTTAAAGGCATTTCATACCCGTAGAGTATAACTGTTGCCCAACCCACAGGAAGGTTTGTTGAGGACAATGAGTGTTATTTTGAACATAGAGACCCGTGACCCCTTCAGTTGTCACCCG
Organism: Oncorhynchus mykiss; assembly: GCF_057628025.1. Lineage (NCBI taxonomy): Eukaryota > Metazoa > Chordata > Actinopteri > Salmoniformes > Salmonidae > Oncorhynchus > Oncorhynchus mykiss. The sequence continues at coordinate 88,506,788 of NC_143024.1, read as the reverse complement.
ATGTAGGGTCAGAACATCTCATGACAAAGTACCCTTAGAGCAGGTCATGATCGGTGTTGCCAGTTAAACAGTGAAAGCCAGCCGTGATCAACATATCCCCATTCAGGAGTCTATGAAAAGGTACTGAAAATGTAATGGACTGTGGCCACAGCTCTACTGTTCACCAGAATGGTGTACTGTAACTCAAACAGATGAACCATAGCGACCATAATTGTGCATTTGAAAGTCATGTTATCTGGTATGCTGTACAGATGTGTGTTTTGGTATACTTGATAGGAGAGTAGGTTTTGCCATTGCCAACAGCGTTCCTAAAATGACCTTAAACCAGTGTCTGGGCTCAACCTCCGCTTGTTTCTATACTGTAGTCACACATGGTGCACCATGTGACCTAAAATTATTTTGGTCTTCCACCAACAACGTCTAGTGCCAGGCCATCACCCTAAGACTAAGGTCATGCAGGGCCCCTGTAATAACCCCTAATGGGGAACACTGGGCCCAGACCTTTACCGATGACTGATTTCTCCAAAATGACTCATATAATGGTTCTTTATTGACCCATGCTTGCTGTTGGAAAGCGAAGGGAGTGAAGGAAGGGGAGAAAATAGACCCTGTTTCTGCCCCCCTGTTCGCTTTCCCAGCCTTTGACCCCGTTTCCACTCCTCTGTTCGCTTTCCCAGCCTTTGACCCTGTTTCCACTCCTCTGTTCGCTTTCCCAGCCTTTGACCCTGTTTCCACTCCTCTGTTCGCTTTCCCAGCCTTTGATCCTGTTTCTGCTCCTCTGTTCGCTTTCCCAGCCTTTGACCCTGTTTCCACTCCTCTGTTCGCTTTCCCAACCTTTGACCCTGTTTCCACTCCTCTGTTCGCTTTCCCAGCCTTTGACCCTGTTTCCACTCCTCTGTTCGCTTTCCCAACCTTTGACCCTGTTTCCACTCCTCTGTTCGCTTTCCCAACCTTTGACCCTGTTTCCACTCCTCTGTTCGCTTTCCCAACCTTTGACCCTGTTTCCACTCCTCTGTTCGCTTTCCCAACCTTTGACCCTGTTTCCACTCCTCTGTTCGCTTTCCCAACCTTTGACCCTGTTTCCACTCCTCTGTTCGCTTTCCCAACCTTTGACCCTGTTTCCGCTCCTCTGTTCACTTAAAAACCAAAATACAGTTGAAGTCAGAAGTTTACATACACCTTACCCAAATACAGTTTTTCACAATTTCAGACATTTAGTTCTAGTAAACATTCCCTGTCTTAGGTCAGTTACGATCACCACTTTATTTTAAGAATGTGTAATGTCAGAATATTAGTAGAGAGCATGATTTATTTCAGCTTTTATTTCTTTCATCACATTCCCCGTGGTTGAGAAGTTTCCATACACTCAATTAGTATTTGGTAGCATTGCCTTTAAATTGTTTAACTTGGGTCAAACGTTTCGGGTAGCCTTCCACAAGCTTCCCACAATAGGTTGGGTGAATTTTGGCCCATTCCTCCTCACAGAGCTGCTGAAACTGAGTCCGGTTTGTAGGCCTCTTTGCTTGCACATGCCCACAAATGTTCTATGGGATTGAGGTCAGGGCTTTGTGATGGCCACTCCAATACCTTGACTTTGTTGTCCTTAAGCCATTTTGCCACAACTTTGGAATTATGCTTGGGATCATTGTTCATTTGGAAGACCGATTTGAGACCAAGCTTTAACTTCCTGACTGATGTCTTGAGATGTTTCTACAATATATCCACATATTTTCCTCCCTCATGATGCCATCTATTTTGTGAAGTGCACCAGTCCCTCCTGCAACAAAGCACCCCCACAACATGATGCTGCCACCCCCGTGCCTCACGGTTTTTATAAATCAACAGGTTTCCATACTGGGAATAATTCATATTAATCCCGAGAGTCCCGGGAAATACAGCAAACATCAGAGATGTTTTAAAACCAAGATATTGTCACAATGCCAGGGTTCTCCTTAAATACAAAGTGTTTATCATGTTCCTCAATGAATTCAGCACGTTGTAGCAGTAGGGTATCTCGACACTGAGGGCGCTCATGACAACAGAGTATACGAATTATACAAACGTTGTAATGGCAGTCAAGCAAAAGTCAAATGACCAAAGTTGCCAAGCTTGCTAGATAACCTACAGTACTGAAACGAATGACAGAATATGTCCTATATTTGGCAAAATTGAGGTGAAGATTACACAGATGGCAGATCAGCTCATGAATAATGGGAAGATGAAGACTGGACATAGTTTAAATATCAAGGTATCTTAACAGGGACTCACTATTGTTTTTAAATATCCATATCTACTCTCATACCGTTTGTTGATTCTCTACCAAAGGACTCATATGGGTAGCGAACTAAACTCCACTCCATTGGTGAAGTCATCAGATACTTCAGATACGCTTTGATAATGCATCCTATGGATTACAGAAAATAAAGTTAGAACTAGATTGGGACTAGATAGGACGATAGCCAAGACTTTATCACAGGAAAATATAGAATTTTCCCCTCTGACAGAGATGCCTATGTCATGAATTGTGCATAGGCCTATCAAATTTGTCATTGTCTGAAGAGTCACAGCACATGCTATTTAATAGGCTACACTGTAGGGATTTCCTGTAGTGTTTATTAACTGCATTCGGGCTGCGTGTTCATGTCGACTTTGTGTGAAGTAAATGCGCTCGGTTAAAGGCTTCCATGTGACAACCTGTTTGGATAAGGTACTATTTTCTTTTTTTGCCAATCTGCTTCTGCTCATGTTGTGTATATTATGGATCATTAGTGCCAACGTTGGTGAAACATTTTGTCAGTTCCGGGTCATGTCATAAAAAGTCCCGGGATCCCGGTTACCCATGTTAATCCCCAGGGTACAGTTATGGATTGGAGTGTAGACTAATTCACAATTGACACAGGTTGAACAATGCCCATGTCCACCTCAATAATCAATTTACACCCAACCTACTGTACATTCAAGCATACTGATTCAAAATACAAGACCCTACTACTGTTACAGATTATTTTGTCTGCATGGAAGATATGGAGGAGGTGCCCTGTTTATTACATTGACATTTAAGTCATTTAGCAGATGCTCTTATCCAGAGCGACTTACAGGAGGAACTAGCGTTAAGTGCCTTGCTCAAGGGCACATTGACAGATTTTTTCACCAGTCGTCTCTGGGATTCAAACCAACAACGTTTCGCTTAATGGCCCACCGCTATTAACCGCTAGGCTACCTGAAGCCCTGTCCTGCTTTGTGTTGTATTTACAACTAACTGATAGCAGTGGAGCTGTTTTATCTAACAGAGACACCTGTGTTGTAACTGTTGCCTTGAACAGAAGAATGGAAGAAGTTCTCCAGCATGGCACACCCTCTCTCTCTCTCTTGCAAATGTTATAGGAGGCGAGGTGGAAGGTACACTCATGCTTTGCCCCTATCCCACGCATCACCATCATCATCATCATCATCGTCAGCCAGCATGTGCATCCCCCAACTCTCCACTCCCTCCAAAACACTCCAGATGACTCCCTGAACATTATGTGAAATATTTGATCAGTCTCCCTGTGGAATATGTATGGAAAGCAAGTCCTATTTGTTCCACTGGTTTTAGCAGAAAGCCCTTGTGTTCTTGTTTGCTTTCCCTGCCTTGATCGATGGAGGGACATTAGGAGTGGAAGAAAGACAGGAGACACCTCACCACAGGTCAGTGCTGGATCCTTCCATGCTGCAGATATTCCCCATTTTACCGGCAGCTGCAGATATTCCCCATCCAGACCGGCAGCTGCAGATATTCCCCATCCAGACCGGCAGCTGCAGATATTCCCCATCCAGACCGGCAGCTGCAGATATTCCACATCCAGACCGGCAGCTGCAGATATTCCCCATCCAGACCAGCAGCTGCAGATATTCCCCATCCAGACCAGCAGCTGCAGATATTCCCCATCCAGACCGGCAGCTGCAGATATTCCCCATCCAGACCGGCAGCTGCAGATATTCCCCATCCAGACCAGCAGCTGCAGATATTCCCCATCCAGACAAGCAGCACTAAAATTGGGGAGCTGTTTTTCTAGCCGGAGGGCAGCAGTGAACTGTTCTTGCACAGAGAACTGAGGTTGACTTAAACTCTTGCCCTCACGTTCCGCTGCAATATATTGTCACGTTTTGCTTCAAGGTCATGCAATTTTTATGATTAACCTACAGATGTAGGATTTTAATCTGATCACCCTGTTGCAGGATAACTTTAAAGCAATGCAGGGAATTTAAAACATGCAGTATATTTGAGGTTTAAAAAGGCTTCTTGAGTTTGACATTGTAGACTGATTTTCCCTTAACCAAAACTATATCAACACCTACAAATATGTCCATTCATTATAATTCCAATTTCCTCTTGTTGCAGGATTATTTTCCTATTGTAGAAAACTGGCTCAAATTAAGATCCCACATCTGTACAGGGGCAGACAGGTTCAAACATGTTATAAAGAAGTTGATAAGAGTATTAGTCATTTAGTGTACAGGCAGGCATGATTTATGGCGTGTTTACATGCCTGTCTGTATGTATGTATGTGTCCGAGTGCGTGTGTATGTTTGTCTGTGTAGCATACATGTGTTCTGTGTTTTCTGCAAACCGTCCGTAAAGAGACAATCACAAGGATGATGAAGGTAACACTCTATGAGCTATTAGTGGTGAATCCAGTGACTTGTTCACTGAGGATCATCTGTTCCTCAAAACAGATTGTGGTTATAAGTGTGTGTGTGTGTGTTTGTGTGTGTACTTATTCACCATGTACTATGTATGTGCACATGCTTGTCGTGCGGCACATTCATGTCTATATTTATTTGTATTGTTTATTTCACCTTTATTTAACCAGGTAGGCTAGTTGAGAACACCTTTATTTAACCAGGTAGGCTAGTTGAGAACACCTTTATTTAACCAGGTAGGCTAGTTGAGAACACCTTTATTTAACCAGGTAGGCTAGTTGAGAACAAGTTTTCATTTACAACTGCGACCTGGCCAAGATAAAGCAAAGCAGTTCGACACATACAACAACACAGAGTTACACATGGAGTAAATCAAACATACAGTCAATAATACAGTAGAAAAAAATGCGTCTATATACAATGTGAGCAAATGAGGTGAGATAAGGGAAGTAAAGGCAAAAAATAAAAAAATAAAAAATAAATATGAGGGAGAGAGAGAAAGACAGAGACCCATCTATCATACCACAGACCTCTTAGTCACCACAGATAGATAACTCATGATGCGTGTCAGTTAGTCTGCTGTCGCCACGTCTCCCAAACTAGACCTGGAGCACCAAACGAGCCCACCGCCGTACGAACGTGCTTTCTGTTGCCCCGTCACTCTTCTCCACAAATGTGTTAAATGCCAGCCAGACTGCCTGTCCATGCATGCTAGCCTGTCTCAGCCTGTCACAGCTCCCTGAGGAAGCTAAGAACTCCCGTCGTCCTGGACTTGAATTAGGCAGTCACCAGTCAAATGGATGTATAGTACTGTACATCAGTACAAAGTAACTAAAGGTGAATAATCTAGGCAATTCTACTTAATGGTGCCATGTCAACACTGATATAGAATTTGTTCAACTCATTTTTCTACAGTACTTATACATAATTTGACTGTCATGATACGATAGAATACAATACATTTTAATACCATATGTTTCATATGGGCATTATCTTCTTCCATTGCTTAGTCTTGTTCAGATAACTTGTGACTCTGGTATTGTTTAATTGATACTCATTTATTACCCTCGTACACCTGCGTCTCCATGGTGATTGTAGATTAACTTTTCACTTGGATCACTGCTTCCCCTATGGTATTCGTAGCGGTGCTGCCTTCTTAGCCTGGTCCCAGATCAGTTTTTGCTGTCTTGCCAACTAGTTCAGTAAGTCATCCTTCCTTGCTATCCTTCTCTCTGCCTCCCTCTTCCCCTTTCACTGTCTCCACAGGTTCTCAATGATTGGCCATTAGCCAAACAATTAAACAGGGGTATGCTGTACAGTATTTCACCTCACTGGTAAATATGACTGAAACCTGCACGGCATCTTGAAGATTCTGGAGAAAGTATGACCTCGCTGTGAGCAGTAAGAAAAGGAAGACGGCAAAGCTTCTCTCGGCCATGTGACAGTAGCTCTGCCAAACAAGGATGGAGTGAGAATGAACAGGTCCTGTTGAAGACCCAGCTGGCCGCTCCAGTCCTGTTGAAGACCCAGTTGGCCGCTCCAGACCTGTTGAAGACCCAGCTGGCCGCTCCAGTTCTGTTGAAGACCCAGCTGGCCGCTCCAGTCCTGTTGAAGACCCAGCTGGCCGCTCCAGTTCTGTTGAAGACCCAGCTTGCCGCTCCAGTCCTGTTGAAGACCAAGCTGGCGCTCCAGTCGTGTTGAAGACCCAACTGGCCGCTCCAGTCCTGTTGAAGACCCAGCTGGCCGCTCCAGTTCTGTTGAAGACCCAGCTGGCCGCTCCAGTCCTGTTGAAGACCCAGAGGACCATTCCAGTCCTGTTGAAGACCAAGCAGGCCACTCCTCACCGGGGAGAATGAACATGGTAGGGATTTAGAGTGTCAAAGTCTGCTGTATTTCATCCCCCTCTTTCACCCCTGTTCCCTTCAGCTGCACTCTCTCTCTCCATCACACTGTCACTCTCTCTCTCTCTCTCTCTCTCTCTCTCTCTCCAGACAACAATATATTGTTCACATTTACCCCCTAACCTGGCCCTTCAGTGTCATATTCTTTACATACTCTTTTGAGTTCTAATTAATGCACTGAAGATGAGATATTACAAAGCATTATTGGACATTGTGAAACACTGAGATATGTTATAATGCAGTAAGGTATGTTATGAAGCAGTGAGATATGTTATATAGCATTATGAAACATGTTATGAAGCAGTGAGATATGTTATATAGCATTATGAAACATGTTATGAAGCAGTGAGATATGTTATATAGCATTATGAAACATGTTATGAAGTAGTGAAATATGCTATATAGCATTATGAAGCCTGTTATGAAGCAGTGAAAGATGTTATATAGCATTATATATAGCATTATGAAGCAGTGAGATGTTATGAAGCAGTGAGATGTTATGAAGCAGTGAAAGATGTTATATAGCATTATATATAGCATTATGAAGTAGTGAGATGTTATGAAGCAGTGAAAGGTGTTACGAAGCGCTGACAGGTGTTGTATTGAGACAGGGAACAGTGTTATGGAGTCAGTGTGGGATGGAGCAGAGCTTGGCAGTCAGCTGAAGATGTTCCACATTTCACACTGAAAGAAAAAAGAGAAAGGAGCGCATAGCTGTCGCTCAGACGGCATGTTCTGAAGGGGGAATGGGCACGGGCACTTGGACCAGTGATCCACTTCATTCCTCTCTCCATTGTTTATACCCAATATTTTCGTACTAACGCAGAGTTTGGCATGCTCAAATATGCCGACTACGGAAAGCCCTCTGTTATTGGTTACGGCAAGTACATTTAACTTTCACGCTGAATATTTCTACGAGGGCTTGCCAGATGCACGGATGTATTGGGTCTGGACAAACATTAAAGAACTCAGGAGCGGCCTTGCGTTTATGCCAGTGCCAGAGGTTTGAAGGGTGATGCGCCCTCTTCTCCTTTCCACTGTGGAAAAATACCTGCCCCACCACGATCGATTCATTGCATTGTAATGGTAGCAGATCACCTGTCACACTGCCACAATCAATCAATTTGTGGGAAAAGTATTGCTTATTTTAGCTTTTCTTTGACCTCTTCAGGCTGCTGGATTATAAATGCATGCAAAGCCATTATCCCAAGTCATCAACCAAAACAGAACAATTCTAAACTGTTTTGTTGAATCAATTAATCAGATTGGCCATATTACTTCCTGTAACGACAAACAGGTACTTCATTTAACATTTTAGTCATTTAGCAGACACTCTTATCCAGAGCGACTTACATATCAACAACCACATATCACAGGCATAGAAAATACATTTTTTCCTCAATAACATAGCTATCAATAGAGTCAGTATTATTGTTATAATAAAAAAATGTTAGAGGTGAGGAGGAGGATTATACAAGATACTGTTTGAAGAGGTAGGGTTTCAGATGTTTTTGGAAGATAGGCAGGAACTCTGCTATCCTAGCTTCAGGGCTGTTGCACCATTGCGGTGACAGGACAGAGAAGATCTTGGACAGAGAAGATTTTGGACAGGACGGAGAAGATTTTGGACAGGGCTGAGAAGATCTTGGACAGGACAGAGAAGATCTTGGACAGGGCAGAGAAGATCTAGGACAGGACAGAGAAGATCTTGGACAGGGCTGAGCGGGAGCTGCCCTCCAGTAGGGGTGTGAGGGTCAAGAGACCTGAGGTGGCAGAACGGAGTGCTTGGGTTGGGGTGTAGAGTTTGAGCATAGCCTGAAGGTAGAGGGGCAGTTCCACTTCCTAGGTAAGAACCATGGTCTTGTAGTGGATGCAAGGTTTGATTGGAAGCCAGTGGAGTGTGCGGTGGAGCGGGATGACATGGAAGAACATGGAAGGTTGAAAAAGGGCTGCTGCATTCTGAATAAGTTGCAGGGGTTTGATGGCACAAGCGGGGAGCCCAGCCAACAGCAGGTTGCGGTGGTCCAGACGGGAGAGGACAAACGCCTGGATTAGGTCCTGCGCCTCTTCCTGTGTGAGGTAGGGTCATACTCTACAGATGTTGTAAAGTATGAAACTGCACAAGCGAGTCACTGCTTTGATGTTTGCAGAGAACGACAGGATATTTTTCCAGGGTTACGCCAAGGTTCTTTGCACTCTGGGTGGGCTGACATCCAAGTTGAGATCTATGCCAGGCACGCAGAGATGCATGTCACCACCTGGGTGTCAGAAGGGGGGGAGGAGAAAAGTAGTTGAGTGTCATCCACATAGCAATGATAGAAGAGACCTTGTGAGGATACGAAGGAGCCGAGTGACTTGGTGTATAGAGAGAAGAGGGCCTAGAACCAAGCCCTGGGGGACACCAGTGGGGAGAGTATGTGGTGCAGACACAGATCCTCTCCACGTCGCCAGGTGGGAGTGGTCTGCCAGGTAAGATGCAATCTAAGAGTGTGCAGAACATGAAATGCCCAACCCTGAGAGGGTGGAGAGGAGGATCTGATGGTTCAAATCAAATTATTATCTGTCACATGCACCCGGAATACAACCTTACAGTGAAATGCGAGCCCCCAACCAACAATGCAAAAAATTATAATAATAAACAGATAAGAAATAAAAGTAATAAGTAATTAAAGAGCAGCAGAAGAATAACAATAGCGAGAATATATACAGGGGGGTACCGAGTCAATATGCGGGGGCACCGGTTAGTTGAGGTAATATGTACATGTGGATAGTTATTAAAGTGACTATGCATCGAAGATAACAGAGAGTAGCAGCGGTGTAAAATAGGAAGAGGGGCAGCGGGAAATAGTCTGGGTAGCCATTTGATTAGGTGTTCAGGAGTCTTATGGCTTGGAGGTAGAAGCTGTTTTAGAAGCCTCTTGGACCTTGTAACCCTTGCCGTGCGGTAGCAGATAGAACAGTCTATGACTAGGGTGGCTGGAATCTTTGACAATTTTTAGGGCCTTCCTCTAACACTGCCTGGTATAAAGGTCCTGGATGGCAGGAAGCTTGGCCCCAGTGATGTACTGGGCCATTCGCACTACACTCTGTAGTGCCTTGCGGTTGGAGGCCGAGCAGTTGCCATACCAGGTAGGGATGCAACCAGGATGCTCTCAATGTTGCAGCTGTAGAACCTTTTGAGGATCTGAGGACCCATGACACATCTTTCCAGTCTCCTGAGGGGGAATATGTTTTGTTGTGCCCTGTTCACAACTGTCTTGGTGTGTCTTGGTGTGTTGGACCATGTTTGTTTGTTGGTGATGTGGACACAAAGAAAATTGAAGCTCTGACCCTATAGGCTGTCTCGTCGTTGTCAGTGATCAGGCACCATTAAGGAAATTAAGTTATGTATATATAATTTGATATACAGAAGAATATACATAACAGTCTTATGATTTATATTATCTTGTTTGATATTGTAAATAACTGTTGTTTCATCGGCAAACTTAATGATGGTGTTGGAGTCGTGTCTGGCCGTGCAGTCATGAGTGAACAGGGAGCACAGAAGGGGACTGAGCACGCACCCCTGAGGGGCCCCTGTGTTGAGGATCAGCGTGGCAGATGTGTTGTTACCAACCGTTACCACCTTGGGGCGGCCTGTCAGGAAGTCCAGGATCCAGTTGCAGAGTGAGGTGTTTAGTCCCAGGGACCTTAACTTAGTGATGAGCTTTGAGGACACTATGGTGTTGAACACTGAGCTGTAGTCAATGAATAGCATTCTCACATAGGTGTTCATTTTGTCCAGGTGGGAAAGGGCAGTGTGGAGTGCAATAGAGATTGCATCATCTGTGGATCTGTTGGGGCGGTATGCAAATTGGAGTGGGTCTAGGGTTTCTGGGATAATGGTGTTGATGTGAGCCATGACCAGCCTTTCGAAGCACTTCATGGCTACAGACATGAGTGCTACTGGTCGGTAGTCATTTAGGCAGTGTTCTTGGGCACAGGCACTATGGTGGTCTGCTTAAAACATGTTGGTATTACAGACTCGGACAGGGAGAGGTTGAAAATGTCAGTGAAGACACTTGCCAGTTGGTGAGTGCATGCTCCCAGTACACGTCCTGGTAATCTGTCTGGTAATCCGTTACTCACAGCGGTTGCGGATAGCGTGATCACACAGTCTTCCAGAACAGCTGGTGCTCTCATACATGTTTCAGTGTTATTTGCCTTGAAGCGAGCATAGAAGTGTCATAGTGTTGAAGGCAGCGGATAGATCTAGGAGGATGAGAAGAGAGGAGAGAGTCAGCTTTGCCCGTGTGGAGAGCCTCTGTGATACAGAGAAGAGCGGTCTCTGTTGAGTGAGCCGTCTTGAAGCCTGACTGGTTAGGGTCAAGAAGATCGTTCTGAGAGAGATAGCGAGAGAGTTGATCAGAGACAGCACGCTCAAGAGTTTTGAAAAGAAAAGAAAGGGATACAGGTCTCTAGTTTTTGACGTCAGTTTAGTCAACTGTTGGTTTCTTGAGGAGGGGAACGCCTCGGGCCATTTTGAAGTCAGAGGTCTGCCAGTGGTCAGGGATGAGTTGATGAGGGAACTGAGGAATGAGAGAAAGTCTCCAGAGATGGTCTGGAGAAGGGAGGAGGGGATGGAGTCGAGCGGGCAAGTTGTTAGGCAGCCAGACCTTACTAGTCACAGGATGTCATCTGGAGAGAAAGGGGAGAAAGAGGTCAAGGCGTAGGGTACTTCTGTATGAGTGAGACCAGTCGAATCAATAGGCTGAGTGAATGAGTAGGGGAGGTCGAAAAGGAAACAGAAACAAAGTCGTGATCAGAGACCTGAAGGGTGGTTGCAATGAAATTAGTAGGCGAGCAGCTTCTAGTAAAGATGAGATCAAGCATATTGACTGCCTTGTGAGTGTGAGGGGACTGGGAAAGGGTGAAGGCAAAGAAGGGGAAAGTGAGAGTTGGAACGAAATGAATCAAAGGCAGACTTCGGGAGGTTGAAGTACTAAGAGTGGTGAGCTGTGAGCTGCTTATTAAGGTGTCAAGCTGTCCCCAGACGATACTTATTTTTGGTTCCAGGTAGAACCCTCTGTGAAAAGGGTTCTATATGGAACCAAAACTAGTTCATCAAAAAGGTTCTCCTATGGGGGACAGCCAAAGAACCCTTTTAGGTTCTAGATAACACCCTTTTTTCTATACTGTGTACTGTTTATTTGTAGTAGCTGAACATAAGGCTATGCGTGTCCATACTCCACTGTAAGCAAGACGATATATCAGGTACTGTCAAGGTCATTTTCCATAGATTTTCATCTGCGGGAAATGGACCTTGGTTTAATGTAATTAACATAAGCATGTACAGAATGCAACAACACAATTATCCTTTATTATATTACACTGGTTTGTACACTCTGATAGCATCAACACACGTTCATGGCTGTCTCTGCTCCCACGCACTGAGCACTGACAAAGGCTTTATGTTGTTCCCCAATGCTTACTAGAGGGGTCTACAAAGCTTTTGTCCCCCTTTCTGGAAATACAGTACTTGTATCCTCCACTTGACTTGCATACTGTAACCCAAATCCTTACAAGCATTAAAATGTCCTGATAGAACGCTACCAGATGTCACGTTGTATAAATTATGGGAGACAGGCGCAGGAATACGTAATAGGGGGTTTTAATACTCCACCCAAAATATACAACATGCCATGAATGGCACGGGGATGAAGCCCAAAACAAACACTTATACAAAAACACAGGGATGTAACCCAAACAAAAGAGCGAGGTTAAACCTCTAATACATACACTGGACGAGACCCGTAATACACTACACGGGGCGAGACCCGCAATACACAACACGGGGCGAGACCCGTAATACACTACACGGGGCGAGACCCGTAATACACTACACGGGGCGAGACCCGTAAAACACTACACGGGGCGAGACCCGTAATACACTACACGGGGCGAGACCCGCAATACACAACACTGGACGAGACCCATAATACACAACACGGGGCGAGACCCATAATACACAACAAGGGGCGAGACCCGTAATACACAACACTGGGCGAGACCCGCAATACACAACACGGGGCGAGACCCTCAATACACAACACGGGGCGAGACCCTCAATACACAACACGGGGCGAGACCCGTAATACACAACACGGGAAGAGACCCGTAATACACAACACAGGAAGAGACCCGTAATACACTACACGGGAACAGACCCGTAATACACAACACGGGAAGAGACCCGTAATACACAACACGGGGCGAGACCCTCAATACACAACACGGGCGAGACCCGTAATATACAACACGGGGCGAGACCCGTAATATACAACACGGGGCGAGACCCTCAATACACAACACGGGGCGAGACCCTCAATACACAACACGGGGCGAGACCCTCAATACACAACACTGGACAAGACCCTCAATACACAACACGGGGCGAGACCCTCAATACACAACACAGGAAGAGACCCGTAATACACTACACGGGGCGAGACCCGCAATACACAACACGGGGCGAGACCCTCAATACACAACACGGGGCGAGACCCTCAATACACAACACTGGACAAGACCCTCAATACACAACACGGGGCGAGACCCTCAATACACAACACAGGAAGAGACCCGTAATACACTACACGGGGCGAGACCCGCAATACACAACACGGGGCGAGACCCATAACACACAACACGGGAAGAGACCCGTAATACACAATTGGAAGAGACCCGTAATACACAACACGGGGCGAGACCCTTAATACACAACACTGGGCGAGACCCGTAATACACAACACGGGGCGAGACCCGTAATACACAACACGGGGCGAGACCCGTAATACACAACACGGGGCGAGACCCGTAATACACAACACGGGGCGAGACCCATAACACACAACACGGGAAGAGACCCGTAATACACAACACGGGGCGAGACCCTCAATACACAACACAGGAAGAGACCCGTAATACACAACACGGGGCGAGACCCTCAATACACAACACTGGACAAGACCCTCAATACACAACACGGGGCGAGACCCGTAATACACAACACTGGACAAGACCCTCAATACACAACACGGGGCGAGACCCTCAATACACAACACAGGAAGAGACCCGTAATACACAACACGGGGCGAGACCCGTAATACACAACACGGGGCGAGACCCGTAATACACAACACGGGGCGAGACCCGTAATACACAACACGGGGCGAGACCCGTAATACACAACACGGGAAGAGACCCGCAATAACAAATGCACAACAATACACGGGACGAGACCCGTAATAACGAGTACACAACAATACACGGAACGAGACCCATAATAACGAGTACACAACAATACACGGAACGAGACCCGTAATAACGAGTACACAACAATACACGGGACCAGACCCATAATAACAAGTACACAACAATACATGGAACGAGACCCATAATAACAAGTACACAACAATACATGGAACGAGACCCATAATAACAAGTGCACAACAATACACGGAACGAGACCCGTAATAACGAGTACACAATACACGCAGCACGAAAGCTGAAACAACAAAGCACAGGTACTCACGAGACCAACAGACATGGGAACAATAACCAACCAGGAAACTGGGGAACAGAGGGCACGTATATACAATTAGAAATCAGGGGAAATGGGAACCAGTGTGCTTAATTAGACAGTTCAGTGACGCCTAGCAGTGAGCGACGTAGAATGACGGAGCTGGTGCATGGAATGAGCAGCAGCACCAGGGGAATCCGTGACACCAGAGAGAGAGAGAGAGAGAGAGAGAGAGAAAGGGGAACCACTCAATTAACATTGTTTTGTGTTCACTGAGGCTCACCTGCTCCTCTCTATGTCACACCTAGCCTTTCTACACCTCCCTCTCTTCATTAGTGTCTCTGTCCTGCACTTACATACTTCCAGTTTTTCTAGAATGAGCGTCAGTGTGCTATTTTGTCAGTGCGGTTGCCCTCGGTTTGACCTGCGGTGGGCCCATCGTTAGGTTACCTGATCCTTCTCTAAATGAACAGTGTCTGTGTTTTAACAAGGGCTAGACTTTGACCACCTGCCATACTACCGGACTACCATACTATGCTAAACTGTGTGTTAGTGTTCCACTAAAGCCTACAGTTCATCTCCAAGGAAATGGGTAGAATCTGAGTTATTCTTGTGTGGGTAGACCTCCTACGTTCTGTCTGGATCTACTGTGGGGTCTCGTTATTGTGGCCAAATAGGAACCCTCGAAGGGGTCAAGTAGGAGCCTGATGGGGTCAAGGGGGATTACATGTTTACAAGATTATCAGGCCAAATGTCGTCATTCCATTTGAATTCATACACACTGGAGTCTGGCTTTGGAAATGTCAGCTCTTGGCTGTAGGGACTGTTTGAAAAGACCAGTTTGCCCTTTATGTTTTGTGTCAGTTGTAGCTTTTTTTTCTTGTCTTTCGCCACACATCCTCACTAATTAAGTATATGGCTTCTCCGCCTACAGCTATGTTAATGTCCATGACATTGCATGTATTTTATGACTGGCTGTTTGTCGCTTCATGTTTCATGCATGCTGAGGGAGGTCACTGAACTTTACTGTTTTGTCACACAGGAATTCTAGTGCACGTTGAATAGACTGACCTGACTATTAGAACAGTTGACCCTGAGATTAGCCGTAGCCCTTAGCCTTGGTCATCCTCAGTATACAGCATCTACTCTGATACTCTAACACACTTGTCAAATGTTAATAATTTGTGAACCAATCCCGAGGAACACTTTCCATTCCATTCCCCCACCAGCATCGGCACGTGTGCCCTTGACGACAACCTCGATAAACACATCCCCTATTCCAATCCAACCTCGATAAACACATCCCCTATACCAATCCAACCTTGATAAACACATCCCCTATACCAATCCAACCTCGATAAACACATCCCCTATACCAATCCAACCTCGATAAACACATCCCCTATTCCAATCCAACCTCAATAAATACATCCCCTATACCAATCCAACCTCGATAAACACAGCCCCTATACCAATCCAACCTCGATAAACACATCCCCTATTCCAATCCAACCTCGATAAACACATCCCCTATACCAATCCAACCTCGATAAACACATCCTCTATACCAATCCAACCTCGATAAACACATCCCCTATTCCAATCCAACCTCGATAAACACATCCCCTATACCAATCCAACCTCGATAAACACAGCCCCTATACCAATCCAACCTCGATAAACACATCCCCTATACCAATCCAACCTCGATAAACACAGCCCATATACCAATCCAACCTCGATAAACACATCCCCTATACCAATCCAACCTCGATAAACACAGCCCCTATACCAATCCAACCTCGATAAACACAGCCCCTATACCAATCCAACCTCGATAAACACATCCCCTATACCAATCCAACCTCGATAAACACATCCCCTATACCAATCCAACCTCGATAAACACTTCCCCTATACCAATCCAACCTCGATAAACACTTCACCTATACCAATCCAACCTTGATAAACACATCCCCTATACCAATCCAACCTCGATAAACACATCCCCTATACCAATCCAACCTCGATAAACACTTCCCCTATACCAATCCAACCTTGGAAATTCCTCACTCAAGGGAGGGTCATGGAGGAGTGTGGGGCAAATGGAAACGTGTTGAGAGTGGTTATTGATTTCAGGTGGACTTAGCTGTCAGCAACAGGAGCCTGGGGGTGAAGTGGGGGCCAGGTGATGAAATGAGCCAGGCCCAAGGAGAATGCACCTCAACTGGGCTCATATACTTGTCAGACCCCTGGATGAGCCGAGAGGCATGGAGGTGGTGGGGTAAGGGACAGCTGTCAGTGTGGAGTGACCAGGAGGGTTGGTTGGAGGGTACAGACAGGGCAGGCATGGGTGGGGTGATGAGAGGAGGGTAAAAGTCTGGAAACTTGAACCAGGCAGAGATACTTTGTCAATTCACTAAAGCACCACTATATAATAACTCCAGCTTTTCTCAGTGGAGCTGTCCTCATGAGACGACATTTATCTGGATAGAGCCAGTCAGTCATTAGTCAGAGAGATACAGTGTCATTTGGTTGGTTTACACTGGATTGAAACAGTTTCCTACCAATGATACATTCAATACATTCTCAACTTACTACTATGCACCTTTTGTTGATTTCTTCCCATGTAGCTTATTCATTGGTATGAGATAACAATGCTTTCCTGTTTACAGTCCACATTCCTCTATTCCATCAGGGGTTTGAGTAACAGCCACCAAAACGACAGTCTTTGAATAACCAATGTGACCAATGCATCCTATATAGGGCTTTGTGATGGCCACTCCAATACCTTGACTTTGTTGTCCTTAAGTCGTTTTGCCACAACTTTGGAAGTATGCTTGGGGTCATTGTCAATTTGGAAGATCCATTTGTGACCAAGCTTTTACTTCCTGACTGATGTCTTGAGATTTTGCTTCAATACATTCACATAATTGTCCTTCCTCATGATGCACCATCTATTTTGTGAAATGCACCAGTCCCTCCTGCAGCAAAGCACCCCCACAACATGATGCTGCCACCCCCGTGCTTCACGGTTGGGATGGTGTTCTTCGGCTTGCAAGCCTCCCCCTTTTCCCTCCTAACATAACGATGGTCATTATGGCCAAACAGTTCTATTTTTCTTTCATCAGACCAGTGGGCATTTCTCCAAAAAGTAAGATCTTAGTCCCCATGTGCAGTTGCAAACCGTAGTCTGTCTTTTTTATGGCGGTTTTGGAGCAGTGGCTTCTTCCTTGCTGAGCGGCCTTTCAGGTTATGTCGATACAGGACTCGTTTTACTGTGGATATAGATACTTTTATACCTGTTTCCTCCAGCATCTTCACAAGGTCCTTTGCTGTTGTTCTGGGTTTGATTTGTACTTTTCGCACCAAAGTACGTTCATCTCTAGGAAACAGAACGCGTCTCCTTCCTGAGCGGTATGATGGCTACGTGGTCCCATGGTGTTTATACTTGCGTACTATTGTTTGTATACAAGAACGTGGTACCTTCAGGCCTTTGGAAATTGCTCCCAAGGATGAACCAGACTTTTTGTCTAAAAATAATTCTGATGTCTGAGCTGATTTCTTTTGACTTTCCCATGATGTCAAGAAAAGAGGCACTGAGTTTGAAGGTAGGCCTTGAGATACATCCACAGGTACACCTCCAATTGACTCAAATGATGTCAATTAGCCTATCAGAAGCTTCTAAAGCTATGACATCATTTTCTGGAATTTTCCAAGCTGTTTAAAGGCTTAGTGTTTGTACATTTCTGTCCAGAATTTGTGATACAGTGAATTATTGTTTAAATAGTCTGTAAACAATTGTTGGGAAAATGTATTGCGTCATGTACAAAGTAGATGTCCTAACCGACTTGCCAAAACTATAGTTTGTTAACAAGAAATTTGTGGAGTGGTTGAAAAACTATTTTTAATGACTCCAACCTAGGTGTATGTAAACTTCCAACTTCAACTGTATGTTCTCCCAATAACATATGTTAGCCGTATAGTCACACTGTCAATGTCAATTGTTTTGCTAGCCTGATGACATCCTGTTGACTTTGAGCTCCCCGAGGATCTTGGGATCACTTTGTTGTAGGGACCAAAGGGCATTCGAGGGAATTTGTATAAACCTTTGATGTTGAAGTGCGTTCGTGAAACATCACCGCAAATGTTGTACCTATTGTAGCAACCACTGCCAAAGTTTTAAGGCTATTCCTTAGTCCTTTTGGAAAATCTCTGTGTTCGATGTATAGCTTTATGAATACACAACATTGATTTATTAACAGAGATCAGAAATAGACACAATGGAGAGAGTTAGGCGTTGAGTCACTGCTGCCATTCCTTGTGAAAACAACTTTGAGGCTTTTGCTGAATGAGGCTTTTGCTTGGAGTTCAAAGAAGTAGCAAGCTCGATATTATAATTGCAGATCAACCATTGCATTGGCTTAGAGATGTATAATCCTTTATTTACACTCTGCTGTGACAGATTTGTCCCATTGTATTCATTTGGGGGAGTTTTGCTGGGGACTCTGGGCAGTAGAGCAAAGATGTGGAGGTAATTCTATATTAGACACCATTTTAGTATTTTTTGTGGATTGAAAGGAATGTGCTTTAGCTTTAGCTTTAGCTTTAGCTTGGGCATAAAGCTGCTCGCCGAGAAACAACAAGTATTCTGTTCACACTGCAAGGGACAATTAGCCAAGTATTTGTCTCTATGTATGACAGAGCTTTTAGAGGTCAACAGCTCTGTTAACCCAGAGCAGATGACCTTTCAGAGATAGTGGCCCAGCATAAACAGCCCTGTTACGAGAGAGAGAGAGAGAGAGAGAGAGAGAAAAAAAAAGGTAATTGTACAGTTACTGTATCCTGCTTCCAATTGAGCTTTTTCTGACAATAGTGTTTTGTTTGAAAATGAAAACATAATTTGCTAAATAGTTATTTTAATTCAGATATAAAAAGAGGGCCTAAAATACTACTTGTTTGATGCAGTCATTTTTTTCTCTGCAGGACCCCGCCCCCTTCACTTTTTAGATGACTTTTTAGATGAAGTGAATGCTAGACTTTCACAGGACGGGAACATCAGTGACAACGTCCTGTTTGGCTGTTGGTCCTCATCAGTGTATCTTGTGCAAACAGTTCATCTCAATTTTCTATTTGAGTCCCTCATTATTATCCTCTTCCTGTTTACCTCCTTGTGCTTCTGTTCGGAACTCTGGGATTGATTAAAGCAGCCATCAGAGCGCTAATCGGATTAACAGTTAGCGCCGACCCTGGCAGATCAAGGTTTCCAGTAGGCTCCACAATCTTTGACTTTCTGGTGAAGCATTGCTAGTTAACTGCTGCTGGGAGTTAGCAGTTTTGGTTCACTTGTTGCATACTGTTACACAGTTTGAAAATTGACTGTTATTAGATTGTTATTAGATTGTTATTAGAGTGTTATTAGATTGTTATTAGATTGTTATTAGAGTGTTATTAGATTGTTATTAGATTGTTATTAGATTGTTATATACATTGTTATTAGGTTGTTATTAGAGTGTTATTAGTTTGTTATTAGATTGTTATTAGAGTGTTATTAGATTGTTATTAGATTGTTACTAGATTGAAGTTGGATAAGCACTCAATGCTAACTCCTTGTTTTAGTTTTTTTTCCGGCCTCTCAGTCTGGGCTAAATGTTATTTAACCAGCTCTGATATGATCCTATGGGAACACTAAAGCAGACAATACAATCTGTCTATTCTCAAATGACCTGTACACCATCACTTAGGGTTGTTTTCTGTATCTCTATTGAGAATTGTTGTGATCACAAGGATAAGGTCATTTTATTAATTTCATATAGCCATGAACACGTACAACATTATAGACGTTCACTAGATGTACTCGTTTTGGGAAATGCACAATAATGAAGTGTACAGTAAAAACTAAATAAGGATCAAATCAAATGTTCTGTCACATGCGCCGAATACTAACAACCCCTTAACCAACAAGGCAGCTTTTAAGAAAAAATAAGTGTTAAGAAAATATTTACAAAATAAACTAAAGTTTAAAAATAAATACAAAAAACACAATAAAATAACAGTAAGGAGGCTTTATACAGGGGATACAGGTACGGAGGCAATGTGCAGGTGCCAAATGTTGAGGGTTTGAAACATGCTCAGGATCACACAGGCCAAATGTTGAGTGTTTGAAACATGCTCAGGATCACACAGGCTAAATGTTGAGGGTTTGAAACATGCTCAGGATCACACAGGCCAAATGTTGAGGGTTTGAAACATGCTCAGGATCACACAGGCCAAATGTTGAGGGTTTGAATCATGTATCGTCTATCTGTACTGTATGTGTCTATGAATAATCTGTAACATAAAATGAGCATCACATCTTCATGTTCTTTTCTAGGTGTCTTCTTCCTGCATCCCTGCCACTAACGATGAGCTGGTTAGACTGTGTTCTTCTATTGCTGAGTTACACTTGTCAGTTACATTTCACAGTCAAAGTTACTTACAAATTGTGATTGGAAATATGAATCTGTCAGTAATAGTGTGTCCATGTACACGTATGTATTGTGGGATATTTTCTTCGGGACAGCATCCGAACATCCAGGGAATTGGCTCTGGGAATCTTCAGGACAGCATCCAAACATCCAGGGAATTTGCTCTGGGAATCTTCAGGACAGCATCAAAACATCCAGGGAATTGGCTCTGGGAATCTTCAGGACAGCATCCAAACATCCAGGGAATTTGCTCTGGGAATCTTCAGGACAGCATCCAAAAATCCAGGGAATTGGCTCTGGGAATCTTCAGGACAGCATCCAAATCTCCATTGAATTGGCTCTGGGAATCTTCAGGACAGCATCCAAACATCCAGGGAATTGGCTCTGGGAATCTTCAGGACAGCATCCAAACATCCAGGGAATTGGCTCTGGGAATCTTCAGGACAGCATCCGAATGTCCAGGGAATTGGCTCTGGGAATCTTCAGGACAGAATCCAAATATCCATTGATTTGGCTCTGGGAATCTTCAGGACAGCATCCAAATATCCAGGGAATTGGCTCTGGGAATCTTCAGGACAGCATCCAAACATCCAGGGAATTGGCTCTGGGAATCTTCAGGACAGCATCCGAATGTCCAGGGAATTGGCTCTGGGAATCTTTAGGACAGCATCCAAACATCCAGGGAGTTGGCTCTGGGAATCTTCAGGACGGCATCCAAACATCCAGGGAATTGGCTCTAGGAATCTTCAGGACAGCATCCAAACATCCAGGGAATTGGTTCTGGGAATCTTCAGGACAGCATCCAAACATCCAGGGAATTGGCTCTGGGAATCCAACAAGTTATTTAAACAACATTTTAAAAAATGTATTTAACCTTTATTTAACTTGGCAAGTTAAGAACAAATTCTTATTTACAATGAAGGCAAAACCCAGACGACGCTGGGCCAATGGTGCGCTGCCCTATGGGACTTCCAATCACGACCGGATGTGATGCAGCCTGGATTCGAACCAGGGACTGTAGTGACACCTCTTGCACTGAGACGCTGCGCCACTTGGGACCATTAGGTGGCTGCATTACCTTTTTTTGGTCTGGGATTGAGATTCTCCTTTGGAAGTGAAATGTTTTGCTCTCTCTGCACGTTTCTGCGTATAAATGTACTCTAATCCTTAGCGAGACAAAGACTGTCCTGCAATGCACGTTCCCCTACATGCAAACTCAACTTCCCACTGTTATGCATTGGGATATGCAGTATGATGATGCTGTATAAAGCCCACCTTTGACTTGTTTACATTTTAAGTCATCGTAGTAATGATAATGAATTAGATTTACAGAGTATGTAGCATTTTTTAAAGCTCTTTATAACATATGATGAGGCGGTAACTCGCCTCATCAGCTCCTACTTGAGTGATTCGATGGCAGCAATTTTGCTAGAGAAAGCTCAGGAAACATACATTTGAACATCTATCAGGGGTCTTAGCCAAAGCTGCCCGTTACATTTGAACATCTATCACGGGTCTTAGCCAAAGCTGCTGTTACATTTGAACATCTATCAGGGGTCTTAGCCAAAGCTGCTGTTACATTTGAACATCTCTCAGGGGTCTTAGCCAAAGCTGCCTGTTACATTTGAACATCTCTCAGGGGTCTTAGCCAAAGCTGCCTGTTACATTTGAACATCTCTCACGGGTCTTAGCCA
>NC_143024.1:88419482-88481982 GCF_057628025.1 Oncorhynchus mykiss | reverse complement strand
TGTGTTAGGAGGAACACATCTAGTCTAGTGGTGTGTTAGGAGAAACACATCTAGTCTAGTGGTGTGTTAGGAGAAACACATCTAGTCTAGTGGTCTGTTAGGAGGAACACATCTAGTCTAGTGGTGTGTTAGGAGGAACACATCTAGTCTAGTGGTGTGTTAGGAGGAACACATCTAGTCTAGTGGTGTGTTAGGAGGAACACATCTAGTCTAGTGGTGTGTTAGGAGGAACACATCTAGTCTAGTGGTGTGTTAGGAGAAACACATCTAGTCTAGTGGTGTGTTAGGAGAAACACATCTAGTCTAGTGGTGTGTTAGGAGGAACACATCTAGTCTAGTGGTGTGTTAGGAGAAACACATCTAGTCTAGTGGTGTGTTAGGAGGAACACATCTAGTCTAGTGGTCTGTTAGGAGAAACACATCTAGTCTAGTGGTGTGTTAGGAGAAACACATCTAGTCTAGTGGTGTGTTAGGAGGAACACATCTAGTCTAGTGGTCTGTTAGGAGGAACACATCTAGTCTAGTGGTGTGTTAGGAGGAACACATCTAGTCTAGTGGTCTGTTAGGAGGAACACATCTAGTCTAGTGGTGTGTTAGGAGGAACACATCTAGTCTAGTGGTGTGTTAGGAGAAACACATCTAGTCTAGTGGTGTGTTGGGAGAAACACATCTAGTCTAGTGGTGTGTTAGGAGAAACACATCTAGTCTAGTGGTGTGTTAGGAGAAACACATCTAGTCTAGTGGTGTGTTAGGAGAAACACATCTAGTCTAGTGGTGTGTTAGGAGAAACACATCTAGTCTAGTGGTGTGTTAGGAGAAACACATCTAGTCTAGTGGTGTGTTAGGAGAAACACATCTAGTCTAGTGGTGTGTTAGGAGAAACACATCTAGTCTAGTGGTGTGTTAGGAGAAACACATCTAGTCTAGTGGTGTGTTAGGAGAAACACATCTAGTCTAGTGGTCTGTTAGGAGAAACACATCTAGTCTAGTGGTGTGTTAGGAGAAACACATCTAGTCTAGTGGTGTGTTAGGAGAAACACATCTAGTCTAGTGGTGTGTTAGGAGGAACACATCTAGTCTAGTGGTGTGTTAGGAGAAACACATCTAGTCTAGTGGTGTGTTAGGAGAAACACATCTAGTCTAGTGGTGTGTTAGGAGAAACACATCTAGTCTAGTGGTGTGTTAGGAGGAACACATCTAGTCTAGTGGTGTGTTAGGAGAAACACATCTAGTCTAG
Source organism: Oncorhynchus mykiss (assembly GCF_057628025.1). Classification (NCBI taxonomy): domain Eukaryota; kingdom Metazoa; phylum Chordata; class Actinopteri; order Salmoniformes; family Salmonidae; genus Oncorhynchus; species Oncorhynchus mykiss. The sequence continues at coordinate 88,480,745 of NC_143024.1, read as the reverse complement.
TGGTGTGTTAGGAGAAACACATCTAGTCTAGTGGTGTGTTAGGAGAAACACATCTAGTCTAGTGGTGTGTTAGGAGAAACACATCTAGTCTAGTGGTGTGTTAGGAGAAACACATCTAGTCTAGTGGTGTGTTAGGAGAAACACATCTAGTCTAGTGGTGTGTTATAGTGGTGTGTTAGGAGGAACACATCTAGTCTAGTGGTGTGTTAGGAGAAACACATCTAGTCTAGTGGTGTGTTAGGAGGAACACATCTAGTCTAGTGGTGTGTTAGGAGAAACACATCTAGTCTAGTGGTGTGTTAGGAGGAACACATCTAGTCTAGTGGTGTGTTAGGAGGAACACATCTAGTCTAGTGGTGTGTTAGGAGGAACACATCTAGTCTAGTGGTGTGTTAGGAGGAACACATCTAGTCTAGTGGTGTGTTAGGAGAAACACATCTAGTCTAGTGGTCTGTTAGTAGGAACACATCTAGTCTAGTGGTGTGTTAGGAGAAACACATCTAGTCTAGTGGTGTGTTAGGAGAAACACATCTAGTCTAGTGGTGTGTTAGGAGGAACACATCTAGTCTAGTGGTGTGTTAGGAGGAACACATCTAGTCTAGTGGTGTGTTAGGAGGAACACATCTAGTCTAGTGGTGTGTTAGGAGAAACACATATAGTCTAGTGGTGTGTTAGGAGAAACACACCAGAGAATACGAGTCTTTAACTTGGTACATGAAGACACTATGCTGTGACTGTCAGAGAATACGAGTCCTTAACTTGGTACATGAAGACACTATGCTGTGACTGTCAGAGAATACGAGTCCTTAACTTGGTACATGAAGACCCTGTTCTGTGACTGTCAGAGAATACGAGTCCTTAACTTGGTACATGAAGACACTGTTCTGTGACTGTCACATTAGGAACAGTGTGTGAGAGTGAGCTCCATAGTGAAGACTTGAGAGTACAGTACTGCATGTCCAGGAGAAAAAAGACAGTTAGGACGTGAGTAACAACAGTGTGTAGAGCTGTAGCATAGTGCTGACACTACAGAATAGAGATTAATAGATATCTGTGGTCTCCAGTGTGTTTGAGAGGGTGAGCTCTGGTGTGGAGCTCTGGTGTGGAGCTCTGGTGTGGAGCTCTGGGGTGGAGCTCTGGGGTGGAGCCCTAGGTTGGAGCCCTGGGGTGGAGCCCTGGGGTGGAGCTCTGGGGTGGAGCTCTGGGGTGGAGCTCTGGTGTGGATCTCTGGGGTGGAGCTCTGGTGTGGATCTCTGGGGTGGGGCTTTGGGGTGGAGCTCTGGTGTGGGGCTTTGGGGTGGAGCTCTGGTGTGGAGCTCTGGGGTGGAGCTCTGGGGTTGGGCTTTGGGGTGGAGCTCTGGTGTGGAGCCCTGGTGTGGAGCCCTGGTGTGGAGCCCTGGGGTGGAGCTCTGGGGTGGAGCTCTGGTGTGGGGCTTTGGGGTGGTCATGGTGTGATGAGCAGTGAATGATGGTGCTGTTAAGAGTGACAACTGTCCCAACGGGTGTTCCATGCCCCCATTCTTGGAGGTGTGTGGCGTAGAGTGGCATAGCGTCCAGTGAGGCATGCTGTAGGGCATTCCTGGGACGTACCATCATGTTAGCTATTTTATTTCCCAGAGAGAGAGAAGATAGTCTCCAGTGTGCTTGAGAGGGTGAACTCTGATGTGGGGCTCTGGTGTGGGGCTCTGGTGTGGAGCTCTGGTGTGGGGCTCTAGTGTGGGGCTCTGGTGTGGAGCTCTGGTGTGGAGCTCTGGTGTGGAGCTCTGGTGTGGAGCTCTGGTGTGGAGCTCTGGTGTGGGGCTCTGGTGTGGAGCTCTGGTGTGGAGCTCTGGTGTGGAGCTCTGGCGTGGAGCTCTGGTGTGGAGCTCTGGTGTGGAGCTCTGGGGTGGAGCTCTGGTGTGGGGCTCTGGTGTGGAGCTCTGGTGTGGGGCTCTAGTGTGGGGCTCTGGTGAGGAGCTCTGGTGTGGAGCTCTGGTGTGGGGCTCTGGTGTGGAGCTCTGGTGTGGGGCTCTGGTGTGGAGCTCTGGTGTGGAGCTCTGGTGTGGAGCTCTGGTGTGGGGCTCTAGTGTGGGGCTCTGGTGTGGAGCTCTGGTGTGGGGCTCTGGTGTGGAGCTCTGGTGTGGAGCACTGGTGTGGGGCTCTGGTGTGGAGCTCTGGTGTGGAGCTCTGGTGTGGAACTCTGGTGTGGAACTCTGGTGTGGAGCTCTGGTGTGACTGTCACAGAATATGAGGGAGAGAGTGTTTATAGCTGCACATACTTGGCTGATGTGCCCTATTACCTTGTGTAATGATATTCCTATCTCCTAGGCCTGTGCATACTGTATACATGGGGAGCACTTAAGGCTGGCCGTCCATGTAGTTTATGCCATACGGCTGTTTCTGTTTCTTCTTACCAGAGGTATTTTTTCGCAATGAACGTAGCACTGCCAAGAAGTACATACTCATGATATAGAATACACTGAAACATGTGTTATGATGACTAGAATTTATTATGTTTTGTTGTGTCAGCTGAAGCTTGGCCATATGAAGGATTGTTCTGACAATTGTTCTGTTTTGTTTTACAATAAGAGCCTTGACTTCATAATAAAAGTCCCTGGAGGACAAGGGGTAAGACGTAGGTAAAAAAAAAAATAATAATAATTTGCAGTATAGATACAGAAAGGGTTGGGTAGGTTACTTTCTAAATGTAATCCATTACAGTTACTAGTTACCTGTCCAAAATTGTAATCAGTAACGTAACTTTTGGATTACCCAAACTCAGTAACATAATCTCATTACGTTCAATTACTTCAGATTACTTTCCCGTTAAGAAGCATTAGAATAAGACAAACATGACTATTACCAATTGAAACACGTATATTGCAGGATAAATCAATGTAAAAGTTTACATAGCTGGCCATAAGAGGATGTGGCATTTTACTTTATGGGTTGGTTATGTTGGCTTCTTCTAACGCATTGCTTTCAACTACAGATAGTAATACCATTAGGCTATATCTTTACATTCAAAACCAAAGTCATTAATTGAATACCCATTGATCTTCAAGAATAAGAGTTGTAAATATAAATTAGCCAAATTGTTTTAGCTGAGCATAACCCAAAAACAAAGGACTTATTAGCTGACTCCTATGGAGAGGAGTTGAGTCAGCTAAGGACGTAATAACTGTCTCTGTTGTTTATTTTGTTGCCATGGAAAAATAAATGTTGTTCTCCTGGAATGGCCTACTTTGAGCACTATCGACGTGTGCTATTTGCATGTGAAAAATGAATGCCATGTGCTTCATTCACTATAGGCCTATTGTTTACATTGGTGAAACATTGATATCTGAGTAATATGCAGTTGTTTAAAGTCTATCAAAGTGCACGAGTTTGAGCATGTGTTCGTTTGGCCCATGGACATATTTTTTTAATCAGCACAAATTAGATTAAGGAATAAAAGCCCCACTTGTGGTATTGTTAAATTAAATGGGTTTTTTTGACACTATGTGGAGCACAATACCACAGGAACTCCCTCAAATCTTTATTCCGTAGGCTGAGATCCACACTTTGCAGCTGTTGTAGCAGCATATTTTTCACCGGCTGTCCACTGGTCACAAAAGCAATGATTGATAGGCAGTTTAAACGTCTTGAAGTCTGTAAAACACAAACAGATAAATGAGAGAGCAGCAGTGTGATTCACATCAATGCTGTATGTACTGTATACTTTACATAAATATCAACTCAACATGCAACACTATCATCGATTTTACAGAGTTAAAGTTCATATATGGAAATCAGTCAATTGAAATACATTCATTAAGGTCTTAATCTATGGCTTTCAAATGACTGGGCAGGGGCGCAGCCTGGGAGGCAATAGGCCCACCCACTTGGGAGCCAGGCCCAGCCAATCAGAATTAGTTTTTCCCCACAAAGGGGCTTTATTACAGACAAATACTCCTCAGTTTCATCAGTGCTCCAGGTGTCTGGTCTCAGACGATCCCACTGTAATGAGTTTCGTCTTCATACGAAGGAGAGTCGGACCAAAATGCAGCGTGTGGTTTACGATCCATGTTTATTAATAATACGAAACACGAATCTCCAATACAATACTTACAAAAACAAAACGTAACGAAACCCTAACAGCCTATCTAGTGTGAACACAGGGACACATAGGACAGGAACAATCACCCACAAACACACAGTGAAACCCAGGCTACCTAAATATGGTTCCCAATCAGAGACAATGACGAACACCTGCCTCTGACTGAGAACCATATCAGGCTGAACATAGAAATAGACAAACAAGACATGAAACATAGAATACCCACTCAGATCACACCCTGACCAATCAAAACATAGAAAATACAAAGTAAACTATGGTCAGGGCGTGACAGTACCCCCCCCCCAAGGTGCGGACTCCGGCCGCAAAACCTGAACCTATAGGGGAGGGTCTGGGTGGGCATCTGTCCGCGGTGGCGGCTCTGGCGCTGGACGTGGACCCCACTCCATGACAGTTTTAATCCCCCTCCTAAACGTCCCTAAAAAGGTTACCCACCACAATGATAACATGGGACAGAGGGACAGCTCGGGACAGAGGTAACTCGGGACAGATGGGTAGCTCAGCACTGAGAGGAAGCTCAGCACTGAGAAGAAGCTCAGCACTGAGAAGAAGCCCAGGCAGGTAATAGAAACTACCAGAACCTGGCTGGCTGGCGGTTTCAGCAGATCCTGGTCGACTAGCAGATCTGGGAGAATCTGGTCGACTGGCGGATCTGGGAGAATCTGGTCGACTGGCGGATCTGGGAGAATCTGGTCGACTGGCGGATCTGGGAGAATCTGGTCGACTGGCGGATCTGGGAGAATCTGGTCGACTGGCGGATCTGGGAGAATCTGGTCGACTGGCGGATCTGGGAGAATCTGGTCGACTGGCGGATCTGGGAGAATCTGGACGACTGGCAGATCTGAGAGAGTCTGGACGACTGGCAGATCTGGAAGAGTCTGGACGACTGGCAGATCTGGAAGAGTCTGGTCGACTGGCAGATCTGGAAGAGTCTGGTCGACTGGCAGATCTGGAAGAGTCTGGTCGACTGGCAGATCTGGAAGAGTCTGGTCGACTGGCAGATCTGGAAGAGTCTGGTCGACTGGCAGATCTGGAAGAGTCTGGTCGACTGGCAGATCTGGAAGAGTCTGGTCGACTGGCAGATCTGGAAGAGTCTGGTCGACTGGCAGATCTGGAAGAGTCTGGTCGACTGGCAGATCTGGAAGAGTCTGGACGACTGCCAGATCTGGAAGAGTCTGGACGACTGGCAGATCTGGAAGAGACTGGTCGACACAGACTGGCTGCTCTGGCTGCTCCATGCTGACTGACAGCTCTGGCTGCTCCATGCTGGCAGACTGCTCTGGCTGCTCCATGCTGACTGGCAGCTCTGGCTGCTCCATGCTGACTGGCGGCCCTGGCTGCTCTGGCTGCTCCATGCTGACTGACAGCTCTGGCTGCTCTGGCTGCTCCATGCTGACTGGCGGCCCTGGCTGCTCTGGCTGCTCCATGCTGACTGGCGGCCCTGGCTGCTCCATGCTGACTGGCGGCCCTGGCTGCTCCATGCTGACTGGCGGCCCTGGCTGCTCCCTGCTAACTGGCAGCTCTGGCTGCTCTGGCTGCTCCATGCTGACTGACTGCTCCATGCTGACTGGCTGCTCCATGCTGACTGGCTGCTCCATGCTGACTGGCGGCCCTGGCTGCTCCATGCTGACTGGCGGCCCTGGCTGCTCCATGCAGACTGGCAGCTTTGGCGGCTCCTTGCAGACTGGCAGCTTTGGCGGCATCCTGCAGACAGGCAGCTCTGGCAGCTCCTTGCAGACTGGCAGCTCCTTGCAGACTGGCAGCTCCTTGCAGACTGGCAGCTCCTTGCAGACTGGCAGCTCCTTGCAGACTGGCAGCTCCTTGCAGACTGGCAGCTCCTTGCAGACTGGCAGCTCTATGCTAACTGGCAGCTCTATGCTAACTGGCAGCTCTATGCTAACTGGCAGCTCTATGCTAACTGGCAGCTCTATGCTAACTGGCAGCTCTATGCTAACTGGCAGCTCTATGCTAACTGGCAGTTCTGAACAGGCGGGAGACTCCGGCAACGCTGTAGAGGCGGAAAGCTCTGACAGCGCTAAACCGGCGGGAGACTCCAACAGCGCTGAAGAGGAGGAAGGCTCTGGCAGCGCTGAACAGGTGAGAGACTCCGACAGCGCTGGAGAGGAGGAAGGCTCCGACAGCGCTAAACAGGCGAGGCGCACTGTAGGCCTGATGCGTGGTGCTGGCACTGGTGGTACTGGGCCGAGGACACGCACAGGAAGCCTAGTGCGGGGAGCTGCTACCGGAGGGCTGGGGTGTGGAGGTGGCACAGGATGGGTTAGACCGTGAAGGCGTACTGGAGATCTTGAGAGCGGTGTTGGCACAGGACATGCAAGGCTAGGGAGGTACACAGGAGGCCTGGTGCGTGAGACTGGCACTGTCTTCACCAGCTGACTAGCACGCACCTCAGGACGAGTAGAGAGCACTGACCCAGGTGCCAATAAATCCCCGACACGCTCCTTCGGGCGAATATCATATTTAAAGCACCAACACAGCAACTCCCTCATTTCACTCTCCTCCAATTTCTCCATTAACTCCTTCACAGTCTCTGCTTCGCTTACCTCCAACACCGGTTCTGGTCTCCTCCTTGGCTCCTCACGATAAACAGGGGGAGTTGGCTCAGGTCTGCGACCTGGCGTAGCCATACTCCCTGTTAGCCCCCCCCCAATAAATTTTTGAGGCTTACTCTCGGGCTTCCATCCGCTCCGTCGTGCTACTTCCTCATATTTGCGCCTCTCAGCTTTCGCCGCCTCCAGTTCTTCCTTGGGACGGCGATATTCTCCCGGTTGAGCCCATGGTCCACCATTATCTAATTCATACTCCCATGACGCTCTCTCCCACTGCGGCTGCTGCTGCTCCTGCTGCCTCTGTTCCTTCTTCGGCTGCACCTTGGTGCGGCTATACTCCCCTGGTTTAGCCCAGGGTCCTCTCCCGTCGAGGATTTCCTCCCATGTCCAGAAATCCTTACAACATAACTCCTCTTTTTGCTGCTGCTGCTGCCTGTTGACACGCCGCTTGGTCCGTTGGTGGTGGGTGATTCTGTAATGAGTTTCGTCTTCATACGAAGGAGAGTCGGACCAAAATGCAGCGTGTGGTTTACGATCCATGTTTATTAATAATACGAAACACGAATCTCCAATACAATACTTACAAAAACAAAACGTAACGAAACCCTAACAGCCTATCTAGTGTGAACACAGGGACACATAGGACAGGAACAATCACCCACAAACACACAGTGAAACCCAGGCTACCTAAATATGGTTCCCAATCAGAGACAATGACGAACACCTGCCTCTGACTGAGAACCATATCAGGCTGAACATAGAAATAGACAAACAAGACATGAAACATAGAATACCCACTCAGATCACACCCTGACCAATCAAAACATAGAAAATACAAAGTAAACTATGGTCAGGGCGTGACACCCACAGGTGAAGAAGCGGGGTGTGGAACTCCTGGGCTGGCGTGGTTACACGTGGTCTGCGGTTGTGAGGACGGTTGGACGTACTGCCAAGTTCTCTAAAACGACATTGGAGGCGGTTTATGGAAGAGAAATCAACATTAAATTATCTGGCAACAGCTCTGGTGGACATTGCTGCAGTCAGCTAGTCAATTGCACACTCCCTCAAAATTAAGATTGTGTTGTGAGACAAAACTGCACATTTAAGATTGGCCTTCTATTTTCCCCAGCACAAGGTGCACCTGTATAATGATCATGATGTCTAATAATCTTTTTGATATGCCACACCTGTCAGGTGGATGGATTATCTTGGCAAAGGAGAAATGCTCACTAACAGGGATGTGCATATGGAACATTTCTGGGATCTGTTATTTCAGAGCATGAGAAATGGGACCAACATGCTGTGTTTATATTTTTCTTTAGTATAGATATCAATATAAGTGATATCCCTATCGCCACGCCCGTAGGCTACAGCACAGCTGTCATCCTTACCTCCAAGTGTTTATTCAAGTTGGATCATCTGTGGATGCCTACAATATCCTATTCCTGCTCTTTTCCTGCGACCCATTAAACACATTTGATGTCATCATGTTGCTGTCTGACTTGTGGTCAGACTCGCTCAGGTGGAACAAACGTAAACTTGAGACTTTTTTCAATGCTGATTTGTATGTAATTGACAAAACAAAGGTGTCAAATATTTTTTTCACAAAGGTCCTTTCTGAATGTCAAAGTCATCCTAGAAGTTAGCATGTTGTTTTTCAAAAATATCTGTCATCCGATTACAATATTTTTGCTGGTGATGTAACAGTTTACTGTTACAGCTTTTATGTAATCTGTTACTTCCCATCCTTTGATACGGCTAAACCTTCTGATTTATTATCTCTTTAACCCATGCAAATATGCAAGACAAGAGAAAGCTAGGAATATTTGTAAACAGGAAAACAAAGAATGTGGGGGAAAAAAAACACAGATCTTGATGATGTCTCATAGTTTTGGCTCCGATTGGAAGACATGGAAGTCATCAGCAGTCAGTCGGTTATGTCATTAACTCACCTGTGTATGCGGTGGCTGTGTCCGTGCACCAACCCTGTTAGCCATAAAAGGACCAGAGAGAGGATGGAGAGAGGGAGTGCAAACGAGAGAAGGAGAGAGACAGAGTAAGAGAGAAGAGAAAGAAATTGTGAGAGAGTGAGGAGAGAACACACATTCCACACTGAGTGAGAATGAACAGACTACTATCATCACTCCATCACGTCACTCCCCCCAATTGTTTAGAATCAAAGAAGCCCAGTCTCTCGTGAATACCAGAATGCAGTGCGTTATGTAACAGAAAGAGCAAAAGAGTCAATTTGGGAGGAGCCGATCTGGCCGGCCTGCGGGTGATGTCCGTTCGGGAGGGAGGCTGGTGGTGAGAACTTTGAGGGAGGTCAAAGGTTGTTTAGGGACCCCGCCGGATCAGGAGTAGTCTCACAGCTAGTTTAGGGACCCCGCCGGATCAGGAGTAGTCTCACAGCTAGTTTACGAACACTGCCAGCTCAGGGAGTTATCATAGCTCGTTTAGGAACACTGCCGGCTCAGGGGGTTCTCACAGCTCATTTAGGAACACTGCCGGCTCAGGGTGTTCTCACAGCTCATTTAGGAACACAGCCGGCTCAGGGGGTTCTCACAGCTCATTTAGGAACACTGCCGGCTCAGGGGGTTCTCACAGCTCATTTAGGAACACCGCTGGCTCAGGGGGTTCTCACAGCTCTGTCTGTGTGTGTATGTGTGTGTGTGTGTGTGTGTGTGTGTGTGTGTGTGTGTGTGTGTGTGTGTGTGTGTGTGTGTGTGTGTGTGTGTGTGTGTGTGTGTGTGTGTGTGTGTGTGTGTGTGTGTGAGTGTGCATGTGCGTGTGCATGTCGTGTCTGTGTGTGCCCACTCGATACAGCATGTCTTTGACATTCGTTTCCCACCTCTTGCAGATAGTTAATATTGCTCCTTTAGCAGTCCACCTCTTAATACTGGGGCCAGAGTCTACTAGCAGTCCACCTCTTAATACTGGGGCCAGAGTCTACTAGCAGTCCACCTCTTAAAACTGGGGCCAGAGTCTACCAGCAGTCCACCTCTTAATACTGGGGCTAGAGTCTACCAGCAGTCCACATCTTAATACTGGGGCCAGAGTCTACCAGCAGTCCACCTCTTAATACTGGGGCCAGAGTCTACTAGCAGTCCACCTCTTAATACTAGGGCCAGAGTCTACTAGCAGTCCACCTCTTAATACTGGGGCCAGTGTCTACTAGCAGTCCACCTCTTAATACTGGGGCCAGAGTCTACCAGCAGTCCACCTCTTAATACTGGGGCCAGAGTCTACTAGCAGTCCACCTCTTAATACTGGGGCCAGTGTCTACCAGCAGTCCACCTCTTAATACTGGGGCCAGTGTCTACTAGCAGTCCACCTCTTAATACCGGGGCCAGAGCCTACTAGCAGTCCACCTCTTAATACTGGGGCCAGTGTCTACTAGCAGTCCACCTCTTAATACTGGGACCAGTGTCTACTAGCAGTCCACCTCTTAATACTGGGGCCAGTGCCAACTAGCAGTCTACCTCTTAATACTGGGGCCAGTGTCTACTAGCAGTCCACCTCTTAATACTGGGGCCAGTGTCTACTAGCAGTCCACCTCTTAATACTGGGGCCAGTGTCTACTAGCAGTCCACCTCTTAATACTGGGGCCAGTGCCAACTAGTCACTTCCTTAGCAGTCCACCTCTTAATACTGGGGCCAGTGTCTACTAGCAGTCCACCTCTTAATACTGGGGCCAGTGCCAACTGCCAGTCCACATCCAGAGGAATTGAAGGTCTCTCTCTTTATTAAGCATTACATTTTCAGCATAACTCAGGAGGATTTTTATATCATTAAATGTTTATTGTCTTGCTGTTATGCTTTCCAAGGTAATGGCCCTATCCAGACACAACCCCTAGACCCTAAACCCAAGTACACTATCCAGACACAACCCCTAGACCCTAAACCCAAGTACAATATCCAGACACAACCCCTAGACACTAAACCCAAGTACACTATCCAGACACAACCCCTAGTCCCTAAACCCAGAACCTAAACCCAGATGCAACCCCTAGACCCTAAACCCAAGTACACTTCATGTAGTTCCCGAAAGGTGACATTTCAAGTGCCTTGAGGGTAGGGTGTAGATATCTGATTGGGCCTAAGATATTAGTTAGTTCTAGTATGCCTGCTTAGTATTTAGAATGCAGTTCCTATCATCACCAGCAGGAGGCAGTATAGTGTTGGATCCTATTACTTAACTCCTGTCTACACTTTCACACTCTCCCATTACTGTACTGCATTATGTCCAGAAACATATAATATAGGACAACAACACATGAGACTGAAGCAGGGTTTTACCAATCCAAAGTCATACATGTACAGGAATGCACATGCTTCCTTGAATGGAACCTGCGCGGATTGAGGAATTTTCATTGGGGCATAAATCTGTAGCCGGGGGCAAGGCATGTGAAAACCCCTTTCAGAAACGTGTTTCATAAGTCCACAAGACAGGCTTTCTAAAATGATTTAGGGGTAAATAGCCTGTGATTCCACATTCAGCCATGTTTTTCATTTTCTAAAGCTGGGAATGACAACTAACGTTTATTTCCCAACAGTTCAGTCAACACATAAATACACAGAACCATGTCAGAGGCTAAGGAGTCATTCTGTGTCTGTCTGTTTTCATAAATAATTGGCCAACACAGATGGTACAGTAGGTATTTTGAAATCCAGGATTGAGTCAGACCCATACAGGAATACAGGAAAGATAGAGGGAGAGTTGGAGGGAGAAAGAGATGAGAGACACGTAGTATACTCCTCCCTGGGTCTGACTCACGCCTGGACTGCCAAACCTCTGCCCCCAAAAGTCATGGTTTGGATCTAGACTCGCCATCTCTAGCTGAATGGGCTGTCTCAGACTTCCATGGCCTTGTGTGTCATGTTGAAGGAGGCTATGTTTGGCTATATTAGTGTTCTTACCCTGGGAAACTCCCGGCACTCTACCTTTCTTCATGGGTTCTTCCTATAGGGGCTTAAAATGATTTGAGTGCTATGAATTCTTCAAAGGAGGGTCTATGTGTAGTTGAAGAGGGAGATTGAGGTGAATAGATACATTTATTGAATACTGGCCTACATTTTTTAATGTCAGACAACCTTATCAGAGACCCACTGTAACTTAATTTGATTGTCAGGCTTCCAGTCGCTACACACTTAGAAAAAAAGGTGCTATCTACAGCAAAACCTCAAATGGTTATTTGGCTGTCCCCAAAGGAGAATCCTTTGAAGAACCATTTTTGGTTCCAGGTAGAACTATTTTGGGATGCATGTAAATATCTTTCCACAGAGGGTTCTACATGAACCCAAAATAGTTATATCTGGAACCAAAAAGAGTGAAAAAACCCTTTCTATGAGTGTATAGCTTATCTTTCTATGACCTCAGACCCCCTTAGTGTCTCTAACCTCATGCAGAACTGCAGATCTTAATTGGATCACTCTGTTGTGACAGGAAATGTGAATTGTAATTTACATTTTAAAATGCAAGACTTGAAAAATGAAAAGTGTATTAACCCCTACAAAAATGTCCATTAATTATAATCCACATAATAATTCACATTTCCTGTTTCTGCAAGATTGTTTTCCTGCTGTGAGAAGCAGGGTCAAATAGCAGTGCACCTGTACCCCCTCAGTCACTATGACCTCATAATCAGTCTCTATGACCTCATACCCCTTCAGTCTCTATGACCTCATAATCAATCTCTGACCTCATACCCCCCTAAGTCTCTATGACCCCATAATCAGTCTATATTACCTCGTACCCACTCAGTCTCTATAACCTCATAATCAGCCTATAAGACCTCATAATTAATCTCTGATCTCATACCCCCACAGTCTCTATGGCCTCATAATCAATATCTGACCTCATACCCCCTGTCTCTATGACCTCATACCCACAGTCACGATGTCCTCATAATCACTCTCTATGACCTTGTAATCAATCTCTGATCTCATACCCACACAGTCTTATAACCTCATAATCAATTTCTGACCTCATACCATCTCAGTCTCCATGACCTCAGAATCAGTCTCCATGTCCTCATATCCACAGTCTCTATTACCTCATGCCAACAGTCTATGACATCACACCTTTCGATCTAACTTTCAACTCATAGTGAGTCGCTGTCTGTTTTGTCATAGTTTTTGTTATAATATGTCTTTCTACTGGCCAGCTGGGCTTTGTGAGTCTGACCTCCACATGCTGACACTGCTACACCATGAAAAGCATGTGAAAGCACATTCATCTACACGTCCCTGTGACCTCACACAGGCCTTTGTTCCGTAACTAGACTTCAGGCTCGCCTCTCATTACACAGTGAAGGCCAGATCAGACTGCTATTACAACTGGGTGTTTTGACCAAATATGTTGTTTTGGGGAGAAAATGTCTGGCCATGAAATTTGGCCTGGCTACAAATCCACAAACCAGTTTTACTGTTGCGAGGATCACAATATGTGTTTTCTTGTCCATTTCCAAGAAATGTCCTGTCGCTGACACGCCTTTCTTACTAGAGGAGAGATTTCAACCCACTAGAGCCCCAGCTAACAACAAACGTTCCCACAACGTTAGAGAATGTTCCCTTAAGATTCTCATGAGGCCAGACATTTCAAGCTGCAGTCAGTTCAGACAGACTTGATGGATGTTTTGGCTACATCTGACCCCCCCTTTCCCCAACATTCAACTATGGAGTATACATCATTATATTCATGACCATATCTGTGATTTCTGTTGAGTTTAATAAAAGAAGACCTGCAAAAAATGTGGGTCAATATGTTGGAAGCAAAAAATGAAAAACAATGTTTGGAAGGTAACTGGGAATCAGAGACAAACGTTTGTGTTCAATATTTGTCGTTGTATTTTGTTATTTTACTATTTCTATTTTACAATTGTTACAATGATGCATAAAAGACAAGTAGCCCCTATGTTAGGTTTAAATAACACATGGAGTTGTAACCATTAAGGGGGCTTAATGGGTCTGAAGGTCATTTCCTACAATGTGAAAGGTATCCATTCAACAATTGAAAGGGAAAAAATGATCTGAAGAATTATAACTGAAGAACTTACAGTGTGCAATAGATGTATGTTTTATTATTTTTTACAAGAGAAGCACCTGCCAGATAGTGAGCACTTCAAGCTCATCACATAGTTCTGGGAGGAGAAGGGGAGTTGCTGTTACGGTTTTCTTTAGGTGAAGGAGAGTCGGACCAAAATGCAGCGTGGTATTCTTGATACATGTTTAATGACAAAAAAGCAACCAATACAAAAACAACAAACGTACCGTGAAAACCTATACAGCCTATCTGGTGACAACAAACACAGAGACAGGAACAATCACCCACCTAACACTCAAAGAATATGGCTGCCTAAATATGGTTCCCAATCAGAGACAACGATAAACACCTGCCTCTGATTGAGAACCACTCCAGACAGCTATAGACTATGCTAGATACCCCCACTATACCACAAACCCAATACCTACAAAAACCCCAAGACAAAACACACCACATACAAAACCCATGTCACACCCTGGCCTGACCAAATTAATAAAGAAAACACAAAATACTTAGACCAGGGCGTGACAGTTGCTGTCCTAATACACAGATTTACCCCATGTGTTTTACATGATGAAGTAAAAGATCAGGAAGGGAGATGCACATTGTTATTCAACGGGGTCCATTGCAGGAGTGAAAGTCTTAATGTTCAATGTATATGAAGATAAACCTGAGTTTTAAAAAGATATATTCTTGATTTGATAAATCTGATAAAGTAACGGGGTTGTTTTTGATGAGAGGAGATTTTAACTGCACTTTTTGTTTTTTTTAATCCGGTACGGAAGAAAATAGAACACTCCTATCCAGAATGTTCCGTGCTTTAAGAAATGACTCCATCGAACTGGTTGTAGTAGATGTGTGGAGACATTTGAATCCTAAAAGAAGATATTTTGTGTTTTAATCCCACCCCTCTAGATGTTATTCTCGTATTGACTACTTCTGTATGTATTACTCTTTCTGATCATGGGCCGGTGTCAGCTGTATGTGACCTGGAGAGACAGTCACACCCCACATTGTGGAGGATGAATGCTTCACGACTTGATGTAGCTGAATTTAGACAGTTTATTCATTCAGAATTTGGATAGTACTTAGTTTAACACCTGATGTTCTGTAGGAAGGGGCAAAGGCGGTATTGGGAGGGTGTGCTGTTTCATATGCATCAACAAGGGAAAAGAACTAAGAACAATTATGCAGAAAATTGGAAGATGACATTGAGAGATTGGAAACCATGCATGAACAACAACAACCCCCCTCAACCCTCAACCAATTAAAAGAGACATGTAATAAATACAACTTTTACATTACCGTGTAAAGTGGTCTGACTGTGAAGTGGACATACTCTGTATTCATATCCCCAAATAAATAAATCATCTCACTACAATACATTTTAATAGAATGTTTGCATATATGTTATATATATGGGGAATACAATCATCCCAGCTCTGCAGATTTTGCAGATTTTTTGAGACAGAATTATTTGATCATTTGTTTTGGTACTGTCCATACGTAGCTTGTTTTTGGTCGCAGGTTCAGGAACGCCTGAAGAATTGCAACATTTACCTGGAGATAACTCTGCAAATAGCACTGCTGGGGGATTTAAAAAAATAATAATAGTCAATCGATCAATGATGTAATAATTATATTTGCAAAACATTTTATCTTTAATTTACAATATGTAGAATCAATGAGAATAGAAAGGTTCAGAACTTTTGTGAAACATCACAGCACAGTTGAAACATACAGGGCAAATATAAATCACAACTCGATGGTCTTCAGAAATAGATGGGAGGGGTTGAGTGTAGCTGAAGGCTGGGACTGGAAGGTCTTCATAGATAGATGTGAGGGGTTGAGGGTAGCTGAAGGCTGGGACTGGAAGGTCTTCATAGATAGATGTGAGGGGTTGAGGGTAGCTGAAGGCTGGGACTGGAAGGCCTTCAGAGATAGATGGGAGGGGTTGAGTGTAGCTGAAGGCTGGGACTGGAAGGTCTTCACAGATAGATGGGAGGGGTTGAGGGTAGCTGAAGGCTGGGACTGGAAGGTCTTCATAGATAGATGGGAGGGGTTGAGGGTAGCTGAAGGCTGGGACTGGAAGGTCTTCATAGATAGATGGGAGGGGTTGAGGGTAGCTGAAGGCTGGGACTGGAAGGTATTCATAGATAGATGGGAGGGGTTGAGGGTAGCTGAAGGCTGGGACTGGAAGGTCTTCAGAAATAGATGGGAGGGGTTGAGGGTAGCTGAAGGCTGGGACTGGAAGGTATTCATAGATAGATGGGAGGGGTTGAGTGTAGCTGAAGGCTGGGACTGGAAGGTCTTCATAGATAGATGGGAGGGGTTGAGGGTACCTGAAGGCTGGGACTGGAAGGTCTTCATAGATAGATGGGAGGAGTTGAGGGTAGCTGAAGGCTGGGACTAAAAACAAACAAAATAAAACTAATGTAAAATATACTGTGTCCTTAAAATGTATATAGTGTAATATGTATAAGCCGGAAGTAGACGCCTGAGGTTTGTTGTCCATTGTTTACTCCAATTAAGGGAGGGGTGATAGGTTTAAGGAAAAACAACAAAGGAATAATAACAAATATTATACACCCTGATCAAATGGGGTTTCTTGCTGGTCGTCAACTATTGGATAATTTAAGAAGATGCCTAAATGTAATATCATCATTAAACCACAACTCAGGGTGAGGAAATATGGTTCTGGCCTTGGATCAGGTATCACGGCCTTTGTCACGCCCTGACCTTAGTTATCTTTGTTTACTTTATTATTTTGGTTAGGTCAGGGTGTGACAAGGGTTGTTGGTTTAGTTTTTGTATTGTCTGGGTGTTTTTGTCCAAGCTTTTTCCCCTGTCTAGGGTTTTTGTATATCTATGGGGTTTTAGTATGTCTCGGTATAGGTAGGTCTATGGTGGCCTGAATTGGTTCCCAATCAGAGACAGCTGTTTATCGTTGTCTCTGATTGGGGATCCTATTTAGGTTGCCATTTTCCATTTTGGTTTTGTGGGTTATTGTCTATGTGTAGTTGCCTTTCAGCACTTGTCTTATATAGCGGCACGTTAATTGTGTTAGTTTGTTCTGTATTATTTATTCATTAAAAGAGGAATGTATTCATATCACGCTGCACCTTGGTCTCATCGTTACGATGAACGTGACAGCCTTATCTGGCTGGCTTATCTGTTTCACGTGCTGCAAGAATTTGGATTTGGCCCGAAGTTCATTAGATGGGTCCAAGTACCTTAATCTACTCCCCACACTTGAGTCAGAGTAAAATGACATTTATCTGTACCTTTTCATTATTAAAAGAGGCGTCCGACAAGGATGCCCACTGGGCGCGCTCCTTTTTGCCATTGGTATTGAACCTCTTGCCCAGATGATAGGATCCAGTCCTAATATCAAAGGCATAGAAATTGGTAAGGAAGAGCATAAGAGCTCTCTGTATGCTGATGATATATTGGTGTTTATGTCTGATGTACGCAACTCTGTGCCATGCTTGATTAAAGTTATAAAAACATATGGGATTTACTCAGGATATAAACTGAATGTAAGTGAAACTGAAGCCTATGCTGTGAATGGGTTCACCCCAGATCAGATACTCTGTCTGTCAATTTTCATTTGGCCTGACAAGGGAATAAAATCTCTAGGTATTTCTATTCCTACCTCTCTTGAAGACCTGTATAAAACAAACTATACCAAATTAATTGTTGATCTTAGAAGATGGATGATTCTACCTCTCACTTTATCAGGAAAGGTAGATACAATTGTGATTAATATTCTTCCCAGACTGCTATTCCCATTTCAGACGCTAGAGGTTCTGGTTCCAGAATCCATATTTCAACAATTAGTCTGCCTAATTTTCAAGGTTCCTATGGCAAGCTAAAATACCAAGGGTGAGGTGCAAAACACTCCTATTGTCCAAAAGAATCAGGCGGTCTAGAGTTACCAAATGTTAGGTAGTACTACTGGACCACCCAACTATAACAAATGATTATTTAATTTTATTTCATATGTAGGTACTTAATGGTATAAACACGTTTCATGGGAATGTTGCACGAATGTTCATGTATCCAGTTTTCTGAGGGTTGGGAGAACATTCCATCAACGTCCAACCAACCATACACATGGGAACGTGGCAAGAAAATTTGTGGCAACCCAAAAAATGTATTTTTGTTACTGAGCCAATCAAGGCCCTGATTGGTGAATCACTTATCCATTCATAGCTTTTTGTCTGTTGACAAGGGTATGGATACTCATATACACAGTGCTTTTAATGTAGTGATTTCAACTTACATATTTGACACACAGGATTACATTGTGCATGTTTAATTTATACAGTAAGTATTATTCAACATGTCATCAGCTGGGATTTGAACTCACAACCTCTTGGTCCAATCTTCCTGCTACGCCACCATGTCCATGTCAACAGTCAGCTAATCTGACTTCTGTCATCATTCATTTGATTGACTTTTTTCAGTAATTTAAGGGTGTTCTGTATAGTGGTCTAATAGTGGTGGGGCACTTTACACTGTTATAATGTTACTCCTGAATCGCTACCATCAATAAGATACTTACTCCACCCTATTACTTACACCTATCCAGTTGTTTCAAATCTACAGATCTAAGTGCCTAGGGAGGAGAGGTTAGGGTTTATTTCTGGCCAGGCTCTAACTATACTGGCCCAGTAAGCACATGCCTTAGGGATATCCCTTATTGGGACAGTAGTAAGGTTGTTTGTCGTTGGTGCTGGTGGCCTGGGTTCAAGACTTGTTTAACACTTTTTTGGTTACTACATGATTCCATATGAGTTATTTCATAGTTTTGATGTCTTCACTATTATTCTACAATATAGAACATAGTAAAAACCTTTGACTGGTAATGTATGTTCATGTTATTATTTGGCAACAGTTACAACGCCCCTAACTGATCTAATTAAAATCTGTAGGAATACCCGTTGAGCACAAATTCTGACCACATTTCCACTATCCCTCATAAATTATAAATATTTATTATTTCTATATAGCTGAGCATCTCTCCACAATTTCCTTGAAATCCATGGCAACCATGTTCTGTGTACGTTTGGTGGGACGTTGATGGGAATGTTCTCCTAACCCTCAGAAAACTGGACACACGAATGTTCTTACAACGTCCCATAAAACGTGTCTAGAACATTAATGTTGTATATTCTGAGAACGTTGCAACCACCTTCTAGATAAGTTCTGTTTGACATTAAGGGAATTTTCTCCTAACTTTAACACCATAACATACTAAAAAGATTCCCAGAAGGTTTTTGATAACATAGATAGAATGTTCCCCTAACTAATGGAAACTGGGCACTCAAGTATTAGGGGAACATTACGAGTAACATTACAAAAACGCTCTCTCTCTCCCTAGATTTGTTAGCTAGGGAAAGTGTGACACCCTTGCTAGTTATTTCGGATCAGTAGTGTATTTTGTTGTTTGGATCATGTGACTCTTTCTCTTATACAGTCATAGAAAAAGTACCCAATTGTCATACATGTGTGAGATCAGACAGGTTAAGATATTAAAAAGTCATTGGTGATGATTTCTACAGTGTTGCATGATGGGAAACTAGTAGTTCAATGATATAATCAATCAGTGGTGTAAAAAGTACCCAATTTTCATACTTGAGTAGAAGTAAAGATACCTTAATAGAAAATGACTCAAGTAAAAGTGAAAGTCACCCAGTAAAATATTACTTGAGTAAAAGTCTAAAAGTATTTGGTTTTTAATATAATTAAGTATTAAAAGTAAAAGTTCAAATTATTTCAAATTCCTATATTAAGGAAACCAGATGGCACAATCTGGTTTTTTATTTTATTTCTGGATAGTCAAGGGAACACACTGCGTGAATTGGACCCTTTTCCTGTCCTGCTAAGCATTCAAAATGTAACGAGTACTTTTGGGTGTCAGGGAAATTGTATGGAGTAAAAAGTACATTATTTTCTTTAGAAATGTAGTGAAGTAAAAGTACTTAAGTAGTACTTTAAATTATTTTTACTTAAGTACTTTACACCACTGTTCTTATGTGGGTTACAATGTTTTATATAAAGTAGCTATATACCACATACACACAGACACTTCTCTCCAAAGCAACTTTCAGTACAGTACGTGATCACTGTGGGAATTGAACACTTACCAACTGATCCACACAGGACCCAGTATTTTTAATTTACAATCAGTGACCTCATTTCATCAATCAAGTACAAGGGAGGAGCAAAAATCCACAGACACTCGGCCCTCCGTGGAATGAGCTTGACACGTGTGCTTTAGAGTAATGGAAAATTAGAATACACACACACACACACACACACACACACACACACACACACACACACACACACACACACACACACACACACACACACACACACACACACACACACACACACACTTCTCCTCTGAGTAGGTATTTGTGGCTGTACTAGAGGTTTTAAGCATCATTGCCATATTAGTCGGGGCAGTGTATGTCTTGTCTACTGGCTGTGACTTTGATACAATGCCCAACGATTTAATGCCGGTCTTCTTACCTAGTGTTAGTGTGTGTATAGGCTATCGTCCCACTCAGTGGCTTCTCATATCACTCCAACAATGTGAAGCTAATGAGAGCCAGCCTGCTAGTCAGAACAACCCCGACCAATGACATCATGTATTTCCTTTAGACCTGGCTCTCCCCTCTCTCCTCTCTCTCCCTGTTTCTCTCCCTCTCTCCTCTCTCTCCCTGTTTCTCTCCCTCTCTCCTCTCTCTCCCTGTTTCTCTCTCTCCCTCTCTCTCCTCTCCTCTCTCTCCCTGTTTCTCTCCCTCTCTCCTCTCTCTCCCTGTTTCTCTCCCTCTCTCCTCTCTCTCCCTGTTTCTCTCCCTCTCTCCTCTCTCTCCCTGTTTCTCTCCCTCTCTCCTCTCTCTGTCTCTCTCTCTCCTCTCCTCTCTCTGCATGTTTCTTTCCCTCTCTCCTCTATCTCCCTGTTTCTCTCTCTCTCTCTCTGTTTCTCTCCCTCTCTCCTCTCTCTCCCTGTTTCTCTCCCTCTCTCCCCTCTCTCCCTGTTTCTCTCTCCCCTCTCTCCCTGTTTCTCTCTCCCCTCTCTCTGTCTCTCTGTCTCTCTGTCTCTCTCTCTTTCTCTTCCCATGGCTGTATATGGTTGTACTGCAGCAGCGTGACAGGGCTTCAGCAGTAGGGATGGAGATGAGATGGTCTCTCTGGGCTGGGCTAATGGAAGAGATGTGTCTCTTAGTGTAAATATTTACCACAGAGGGTTTATAGATGTTCCCACGCGCTCAAGGCGTATCTCTGCTTTTTTTTTTATCTCTGCATCTCTGCTTTTCCCCAGCTAGGTACGTAGGCATTCTAGGGCCACGAACAGCACCTTTTCACACAAAACACTATTGAAATATAACATGACAGGCCTGGGTCAAAATGGTATTTGAGGCATTTTAATGTATTTAAGGTGCTATTGATTTAACTTCCCTGGTGTGCCGGATCATTGGTTCCATTGTGCCAGGCAAGCTAAATCAAGTACACCGAAGTAATTGAAAGCCAACAGATTGCCTGCTATTTCTACCCAGATCCGATTATAACACACACTGTGGGATACACATGTGGACACAAAGATCACAGACACATATACATTGGGATCTGAAATGATTGACATCCTTGATAAAGATGAGAAGAAATGACTGTGTAAAATAAAGAATTCAAATGCTGAGCTATATTGTCTGCTCAAAAAGGATCAGGGAAATTATATTATTTTATACAAATACAATTTCTCAGAGAAAGAGATTTTGTTGAACAAGTAATACTTTTTCTCAAAAAGGTAAGGGGTCAAAATAATTGACACCCATGTTTTCAATAACTTTCAGTACCTCACCTTGTCAGGATAGCAGCACTGAGTCTTTAAAAATATATATATGCATTGGAGAACACTTTGGGAGGGATCTTAGACCGTTCCTCCATCCAGAATTTTTAGTCTGTGCTTATGGATTGCCCTCTTCCGCAGGTTTTCAATGAGTTTCATGTCCTGAGAATGGATGGCCATTGCAAAAAATGTAGATTTTGTTGCCAATTAACCATTTCTTTCATGTGTGCTTGGGGTATTGTCTTGCCGGAAGATCCACTTGAGGCCAAGTTTCAACCTGGTTTTTGGCTAAAATGTCCTGGCACTGGGTCAAGTTCTTGATGCTGTTGACATTAACAAGGGCCCCAGGACCAGTGGAAGCAAAATAACACCACCATCATATTTTACAGTCCTGGTGTGCGTGGCCAAAGAGCTCTGTTTTCATGTCATCCAGCAAATGTTAACGGCTGGTGTTTTCTCAACGGCATTGGCACATGGATTGGAACTGGTGCTTTGGTCAGATGACATGAAAATAGAGCTCTTTGGCCACTGGTGGGGTTTGGCGTCGAAATGAGAACGCAGAAAATAACCCCATACCTACTGCATAATATGGTGGTGGGTCTTTGTTGTTATGGGGCTAGTTTGTTTCCACTGGCCCTTGTTAAGGTCAACGGCATCATGAACTTTAGTCAGTAGCCAGTATCAGGACTCACGGAAAGGATGTTGTTGACCATTACTATTATGTCTGGCCATTCAAGTGTGAATGAAAAGGTGATAATGCAACCAGTCCATAGGAGGTGTAAATTTGGCTGTGGCAGTCACAAATTTTCATCAACCGGTGATTGTCAAGCAAATAACTGTCGGTCTCACGGTAATTGACCGTTAACTAACATAAACACATTTAGTATCTCCTGGCTTCCACACACAGCCTACAAGCCACGGGTGCCGACCTTAGGAACATCTACATTTTAAAATGTCTAATAAATCCATGTAATATAGACTACACCTTCACAATAAATCCATTATTTATTTTAGACAGGTCTAAAGAAGCATGATATGAAGAAAATGTCGTCTGTTTCAGGAGAACAGAATATCATACTCTGAGTTGTCCTTTATGTTAGGTCCTGATCTGGCTAGGCCAAATAGCTGTGGGCTACACTAGTTCATTTAGCAGACAAGATTTGCTTAGAATTCCGTGGCATTATTTTATAGTATGAAGAATACAATTGAACAAAGCTGACTAAAATAGAAATTATATTTTCTCCCAAACAATTTGAACAACATGCTGTTATTCTGTGTTGAGCAGTTAACAAAGAAGTACAGTGCCTTGCGAAAGTATTCGGCCCCCTTGAACTTTGCGACCTTTTGCCACATTTCAGGCTTCAAACATAAAGATATAAAACTGTATTTTTTTTGTGAAGAATCAACAACAAGTGTGTCACGTTCTGACCTTTATTTCCGTTGTTTTGTATTTATTTAGTATGGTCAGGGCGTGAGTTGGGTGGGCAGTCTATGTTTGTTTTTCTATGTTTTGGGGCATTTCTATGTTTTCGGCCTAGTATGGTTCTCAATCAGAGGCAGGTGTCATTAGTTGTCTCTGATTGAGAATCATACTTAGGTAGCCTGGGTTGCACTGTTTGTTTGTGGGTGATTGTCTATGTTAGTGGCTTGTGTCAGCACAGGTCTCATTTTGTAGCTTCACGGTCGTATTTGGTTTATTGTTTTCGTTACTCTTTTGCATAGTGTTCAGTCTTTCTATATTAAAGATTCACCATGGACACTTCCCACGCCGCATATTGGTCCTCTGATCCTTCTCGCCTCTCCTCTTCAGACGAAGAGGAGGACGATCGTGACAGAATCACCCACCAACCAAGGACCAAGCGGCGTGGTAGAAAACAGCGACGACAGCAGCAGCAGCAGCGGCAGCAACAACAACAGCGGCCGGCTTCACAGGACTACACAACTTGGGAGGAGATAGACAGATGGGCCATCGACCCAGGGAGAGTGCCGGAGCCCGCCTGGGATTCGATGGAGCAGTGCAAGGAAGGTTACAGGAGAATGAGGTTGGCGAAGGCAGCACGGCAGTGCGACAGGTACGAGAGACAGCCCCAAATTTTTTTTGGGGGGGGGCACACGAGGGGTGGAGCTAAGCCAGGTAGCAGACCTGCGCTCACTCCTCGTGCTTATTATAAGCAGCAAGATACTGGGCAGGCACCGTTTTATGCGGTTAAGCGCACGGTGTCGCCAGTACGTGTCCATAGCCCGGTGCGCTATAGGACAGCCCCCCGAGAGTGTCATGCGAGTGCGGGCATTGAGCCAGGGCGTATGGTGCCTGCTCAGCGGGTCTGGTCGCCGGTACGCAGTTTTGGCCCAGGGTATCCTGCGCCGGCTCTGCGTGCTGTGTCTCCGGGGCGCTGGGAGGGTGCAGTGCGTCCTCTGCCCGCGCTCCGCTCGTACCGGGCGACTGTGGGAATGGAGCCGAAGGGAGAGGTGCGTGTAGTAAGCACTAGATCTCCCGTGCTTACCCACAGCCCGGTTCAACCTGTGCCTGCACTCTGGACGGTCCGGGCTAGAGTGGTTATCCAGCCTGGGGAAGTGGTGCCAAGGTTGCGCACCAGAGCTCCAGTGCTCCCCCACAGCCCGGTCTTTCAGGTGCCTCCTCTTAACCCCAAGCCTCCTGAAGGTCTTCCCAGCCTGGTGGTTCCTGTGGCAGCCCCACGCACCAGGCTGTCTCTCTGTCTCCTCCCTGCAGGTGGTCCTGTCTGTCCGGCGCCGCTGCCGGAGTCTCCCGCCTGTCCGGCGCCTCTGCCGGAGCCTCCCGCCTGTCCGGCGCCTCTGCTGGAGCCTCCCGCCTGTCCGGCGCCTCTGCCGGAGCCTCCCGCCTGTCCGGCGCCGCTGCCGGAGCCTCCCGCCTGTCCGGCGCCGCTGCCGGAGCCTCCCGCCTGTCCGGCGCCGCTGCCGGAGCCTCCCGCCTGTCCGGCGCCGCTGCCGGAGCCTCCCGCCTGTCCGGCGCCGCTGCCGGAGCCCCTCTGCCCAGAGCAGCTGTCTCTCTGTCCCGAGCAGCTGTCTCTCTGTCCCGAGCAGCTGTCTCTCTGTCCCGAGCAGCTGTCTCTCTGTCCCGAGCAGCTGTCCCTCTGTCCCGAGCAGCTGTCCCTCTGTCCCGAGCTGCCCCTCTGTCCAGTGGGGTCATTGAGAGGGGTGGTCATGCTGAGAGAGCCACGGAGGCGGACAATAAGGCGGACTAAGACAATGATGAGGTGGGGTCCGCGTCCCGCGCCAGAGCCGCCACCGCGGACAGACGCCCACCCAGACCCTCCCCTATAGGTCAAGGTTTTGCGGCCGGAGTCCGCACCTTTGGGGGGGGGTACTGTCACGTTCTGACCTTTATTTCCGTTGTTTTGTATTTATTTAGTATGGTCAGGGCGTGAGTTGGGTGGGCAGTCTATGTTTGTTTTTCTATGTTTTGGGGCATTTCTATGTTTTCGGCCTAGTATGGTTCTCAATCAGAGGCAGGTGTCATTAGTTGTCTCTGATTGAGAATCATACTTAGGTAGCCTGGGTTGCACTGTTTGTTTGTGGGTGATTGTCTATGTTAGTGGCTTGTGTCAGCACAGGTCTCATTTTGTAGCTTCACGGTCGTATTTGGTTTATTGTTTTCGTTACTCTTTTGCATAGTGTTCAGTCTTTCTTTATTAAAGATTCACCATGGACACTTCCCACGCCGCATATTGGTCCTCTGATCCTTCTCGCCTCTCCTCTTCAGACGAAGAGGAGGACGATCGTGACAAAGTGGGACACAATCATGAAGTGGAACGACATTTATTGGTTATTTCAAACTTTTTTAACAAATCAAAAACTGAAAAATTGGGCGTGCAAAATTATTCAGCCCCTTTACTTTCAGTGCAGCGAACTCTCTCCAGAAGTTCAGTGAGGATATCTGAATGATCCAATGTTGACCTAAATGACTAATGATGATAAATACAATCCACCTGTGTGTAATCAAGTCTCCGTATAAATGCACCTGCACTGTGATAGTCTCAGAGGTCCGTTAAAAGCGCAGAGAGCATCATGAAGAACAAGGAACACACCAGGCAGGTCCGAGATACTGTTGTGAAGAAGTGTAAAGCCGGATTTGGATACAAAAAGATTTCCCAAGCTTTAAACATCCCAAGGAGCACTGTCCAAGCGATAATATTTAAATGGAAGGAGTATCAGACCACTGCAAATCTACCAAGACCTGGCCGTCCCTCTAAACTTTCAGCTCATACAAGGAGAAGACTGATCAGAGATGCAGCCAAGAGGCCCATGATCACTCTGGATGAACTGCAGAGATCTACAGCTGAGGTGGGAGACTCTGTCCATAGGACAACAATCAGTCGTATATTGCACAAATCTGGCATTATGGAAGAGTGGCAAGAAGAAAGCCATTTCTTAAAGATATCCATAAAAAGTGTTGTTTAAAGTTTGCCACAAGCCACCTGGGAGACACGCCAAACATGTGGAAGAAGGTGCTCTAGTCAGATGAAACCAAAATTGAACTTTTTGGCAACAATGCAAAAAGTTATGTTTGGCGTAAAAGCAACACAGCTGAACACACCATCTCCACTGTCAAACATGGTGGTGGCAGCATCATGGTTTGGGCCTGCTTTTTTTCAGCAGGGACAGGGAAGATGGTTAAAATTGATGGGAAGATGGATGGAGCCAAATACAGGACCATTCTGGAAGAAAACCTGATGGAGTCTGCAAAAGACCTGAGACTGGGACAGAGATTTGTCTTCCAACAAGACAATGATTCAAAACATAAAGCAAAATCTACAATGGAATGGTTCAAAAATAAACATATCCAGGTGTTAGAATGGCCAAGTCAAAGTCCAGACCTGAATCCAATCGAGAATCTGTGGAAAGAACTGAAAACTGCTGTTCACAAATGCTCTCCATCCAACCTCACTGAGCTTGAGCTGTTTTTCAAAGAGGAATGGGAAAAAATGTCAGTCTCTCGATGTGCAAAACTGATAGAGACATACCCCAAGCGACTTACAGCTGTAATCGCAGCAAAAGGTGGCGCTACAAAGTATTAACTTAAGGGGGCTGAATAATTTTGCACGCCCAATTTTTCAGTTTTTGATTTGTTAAAAAAGTTTGAAATATCCAATAAATGTCGTTCCACTTCATGATTGTGTCCCACTTGTTGTTGATTATTCACAAAAAAATACAGTTTTATGTCTTTATGTTTGAAGCCTGAAATGTGGCAAAAGGTCGCAAAGTTCAAGGGGGCCGAATACTTTCGCAAGGCACTGTAGGTACTACTATACTGTATGCTTAATTTAGAGTTATTAATGAAACTTTATTAGTTCTTCAAACGTTGGGCTATATGTTTTGATTTTTAATACATTGTAAGGCTGCATGATGCGACTAATGATGATCTGAAAAAAGTTGCTTGAAATGCATGAGCTCTGCTTTTTTTGTTGTTGCTCAGGCTGTACACAATACATCAGTCACTCATTCACAATTTGACAAGCACTTGATAAAGCCTCGGATTTAACACCGGCATCCCCTTTGTGTGGCCGTAATGCACCCCCCCCAAAAAAATCCATGCCTTTCTCATCCAGTGGCCATTGTGCGCTTCTCCCTGAGTGCTGCGTGCTTCATCACGTGATCAGGTATTTCTCACAGGTTACAAGTGAAGACAGACATCCGCATCCAATTCCGAGGTGCATAATAAAGATATTGGAAGAACTGTCCACTAGAGGTCGACCGATTATGATTTTTCAACGCCGATACCGAAACCGATTATTGGAGGCCCAAAAAAGCCGATACCGATCAATCGGCCGATTTAAAAAAAAAAATGTATTTGATGATGACAATTACAACAATACTGAATGAAGATTTATTTTAACTTAATATATGTTCAATTTGGTTTAAATAATGCAAAAACAAAGTGTTGGGGAAGAAAGTAAAAGTGCAATATGTGCCATGTAAGAAAGCTAAGGTTTAAGTTCCTTGCTCAGAACATGAGAACATATGAAAGCTGGTGGTTCCTTTTAACATGAGTCTTCAATATACCCAGTTAAGAAGTTTTAGGTTGTAGTTATTATAGGAATTATAGGGCTATTTCCCTCTATACCATTTGTATTTCATTAACCTTTGACTATTGGATGTTCTTATAGGCACTTTAGTATTGCCAGTGTAACAGTATAGCTTCCGTCCCTCTCCTCGCTCCTACCTGGACTCAAACCAGGAACACCAGGAACACAACGACAACAGCCACCCTCGAAGCAGCATTAACCATGCAGAGCAAGGGTAAAAACCACAGGCTCAGAGCGAGTGACGTTTGAAATGCTGTTAGCGCACACTAACTAGCTAGCCATTTCACTTTGGTTACACCGGCCTCATCTCGGGAGTTGATAGGCTTGAAGTCATAAGTAGCGCAATGCTTGACGCACAACGAAGAGCTGCTGGCAAAATGCTGAAAGTGCTGTTTGAATGAATGCTTACAGCCTGACAAATAATAATGATAATAAAATCGGCAAAATCGGTGTCCAAAAATACCGATTTCCAATTGTTATGAAAACTTGAAATCGGCCCTAATTGATCGGCCAATCCTGATTAATCGGTCGACCTCTACTGTCCACATTTACTTTTTGTAAGCCAGCAAGATGAGTAGTTCTACCAAACAGACAAAGCACTACACCGTGTCAGTCTACTATCCCCCATTGTACCAAACGTCGACCTATTATGTTCTGTGAAATAAATATCCCAAACATAGTCTGGGACCGTTGTGGGATGCGATAGATCCCAAACATAGTCTGGGACCGTTGTGGGATGCGATAGATCCCAAACATAGTCTGGGACCGTTGTGGGATGCGACAGATCCCAAACATAGTCTGGGACCGTTGTGGGATGCGACAGATCCCAAACATAGTCTGGGACCGTTGTGGGATGCGATAGATCCCAAACATAGTCTGGAACCGTTGTGGGATGCGATAGATCCCAAATTAATACAACCACTATCCCCCAAAAAATGTTTACGCAATCTGGCTGATGCAACTGATCAGAACGTTTAGCTTAAAATGTTGATAAACTATTAGGCTATTTCTTCACATTATAAGCGCAGCAATGTGCACATGATAATGGGCTATAGGCACAAATGTTCCATTAGCAGAAAACACCATTATCAAGTGACCGAAAATGCAATTATGCGTCTGATGCTTTTATTATAAAGGTACATTTTTATGGTGAAAATGATCTTCCCCAAACTTGAAACTCATGTGCTTCTTATATACTGTATATATATATACCAGTTAGGCTCTACAGCCATTGTAAAGCGGATAAATGTGCTTAATTTTAAGAAGTTAAATTCACCACTTAAGTTGTGATGCAAACCTTATCAAAACATATAGGACTATGGGCTAGGCCACATGAGGTGTGATACTAACCTTATTAAAACATATAGGACTATGGGCTAGGCTACTTGAGGTGTGATACTAACCTTATCAAAACATATAGGACTATGGGCTAGGCCACATGAGGTGTGATACTAACCTTATTAAAACATATAGGACTATGGGCTAGGCTACTTGAGGTGTGATACTAACCTTATTTAAACATATAGGACTATGGGCTAGGCTACTTGAGGTGTGATACTAACCTTATTAAAACAAATAGGACTATGGGCTAGGCTACTTGAGGTGTGTGACTGTGATTCGAAAAAGTAGCAAAAAAAGGGATTGTTTCTTATGCTGGGCATCATTCACAAGTGATAATACATCATTCACAAGTGATAATACATCATTCACAAGTGATAATACATCATTCACAAGTGATAATACATCATTCACAAGTTTTAATACATCATTCACAAGTGATAATACATCATTCACAAGTGATAATACATCATTCACAAGTGATAATACATCATTCACAAGTGATAATACATCATTCACAAGTGATAATACATCATTCACAAGTGATAGACTAATACTGTCACCCATCAGACTATTCTTGATTTAATCTTGTCTTTACATTTCCTAAATAATATATGTGTGACATTTGTTTCAATTTAGCATGGACCATTATCATGCACCTGTATCGAAAATACGTGTCATCTATTCACTTAAATAGCGAATGGAGGATGCTTTTCCCCGTGGTTCATTTTCATGACAGCTAGGTAGGCTATACTCCTGTTGTAAATATAATCAATGTGTTAATATTAGGAAAGTTGAGAAATAAATATTGTAGGCCTAGCCGATTAGAAGCCATCACTCTGTTTTCTCCCGCAATTGCATAGCCTATTGAAATGTTGCGCAACATGAGCTCATGGACTCTCATGAAGTGTTTGATTAGATTTTCTAATACATGTGCATTGGTGTCAGAGTGATTAGAGGGACAATAGAGTGCTGAGTACCAGGCAGTTAGCAAGTTTGTTAGGCTACTAATGACCATCAGCAGCATCAGAGCTTGGAGAGCCTAATTACCGTGACTAAACACGGTCACGTGGAATTTGACTGCCTTCATGACACGTGACCGCCGGTGTGGCGGTAATATGATTACCGCAACAGCCCTAGGTATAATCACAACCAAGCTTCCACATTACAGGTTGTGTAATGTATTTACAGTAGTCTCAACTTTTCTCTTGTCTCTCGCTCTCTTCCTCTCCCCCCCTCTCTCTTCCTCTCTCTTCCTCTCCCTCCCTCTCTTCCTCTCTCCTCCTCTCTCTCTCCCTCCCTCTCTCTCTCTCCCTCCCTCTCTCTCTCTCTCTCTCCCTCCCTCTCTCTTCCTCTCTCCTCCTCTCTCTCTCCCTCCCTCTCTCTCCCTCTCTCTTCCTCTCTCTCTCTCTTCCTCTCCCTCTGTCCCCCTCTCTCTCTCTCCCTCCCTCTCTCACTTCATATCTCTTCCTCTCCCTATCTCCCTCTTCTTCTCTTTCTCTCTCCCTCTCTCTTCCTTTCCCTCTCTCTCTCTCTCTCTCTCTCTCTCACTCTCTCTCGCTCTCTCTCTCTCTCTCTCTCGCTCTCTCTCTCTCTCTTCCTTCACCCTTCTAGGCACCTGGTAACGACATCCCCCTGAAGCATGTAGAGACCTTGGTGAGTCTGAGCTCTATCTTATTGTCTATGTGTGTGTGTGTGTATTATTGTTTCTAGCTAAAACACCTCAAACCATTAAAAGAGGGATTGGGGATGCTATTGTCCCATTGTGTTATTGTGATTGTGTTATTGTGATTGTGTTATTGTCATTGTGTTATTGTCATCGTGTTATTGTTATTGTCATTGTGTTATTGTCATTATGTTATTATCATTGTGCTGTTGTCATTGTGTTAATGTAATTGTGTTGTTGTCATTGTGTTATTGTCTTGTTGTCATTATGTTATTGCCATTGTCATTGTGTTATTGTCATTGTGTTATTGCCATTATGTTATTGTGATTGTGTTATTGTCATTGTGTTATTGCCATTATGTTATTGTCATTATGTTGTTATCATTGTGTTATTGTCATTGTGTTGTTGTCATTGTGTTGTCATTATGTTGTTGTCATTGTGTTGTTATCATTGTGTTATTGTCATTGTGTTGTTGTCATTATGTTGTCATTATGTTATTCTCATTGTGATACCAAGCCTGCCAGCTCTGAACCATGTTGCTCAGGTACATACAGAGTCTGTATGCATAGTATACTGTAAATACACACTAATCTACTGTGTTCATCCACAAAAGCACAGACGCAAATACACATTACACACCCACACACAGTCACACACACACACACACACACACACACACACACACACACACACACACACACACACACACACACACAGTCACACACACGCAGACACACACACACACACACACGCACACACACAGTCACACACACGCAGACACACACACACACACGCACACACACAGTCACACACACGCAGACACACACACACACACACACACACACACACACACACATAGTCACACACACACGCACGCACACACACACACAGTCACACACAAGCAGACACACACACACATACACACACGCGTGCGCACACACACACACAGTAATGAAATACACAACCAGGGTTTGTATATCATGTCTCCATTATATGGTCTGTATCAGTTGCTACTTCCAGTTAATTTTGTCCACGTATTTTTCGGGTTGTTATGTTTGAATTTGTGTGCTTGTTTAATGGTGTGTATCCCCTATCCAGTTCAGAGCCAGCCATGTGAGTTACCTATCCCAGCATACAGCATAGACTTCATTTTACACACCCTGTAAGGTTTGGACTGGGTCTTATTTAGTCTGAGAAAGGAAGTGTCACGTTACAGATTGGGACTCACCACCCAAAGCCAAGACGCAGCCAATATATAAAGAGGGAATAAACCACTACCCAAATATGTGTGTCTCTGTGTGTGTCTGTGTGTGGCTCTGTGTGTGTCTGTGTGTGTCTGTGTGTGTCTATTTGTGGCTCTGTGTGTGGCTCTGTGTGGCTCTGTGTGTGTCTGTGTTTGGCTCTGTGTGTGTCTGTGTGTGGCTCTGTGTGTGTCTGTGTGTGGCTCTGTGTGTGTCTGTATTTGGCTCTGTGTGTGTCTGTATTTGGCTCTGTGTGTGTCTGTATGTGGCTCTGTGT
This sequence comes from Oncorhynchus mykiss, assembly GCF_057628025.1. NCBI lineage: Eukaryota > Metazoa > Chordata > Actinopteri > Salmoniformes > Salmonidae > Oncorhynchus > Oncorhynchus mykiss. The sequence continues at coordinate 88,448,586 of NC_143024.1, read as the reverse complement.
GTGTCTGTATGTGGCTCTGTGTGTGTCTGTATGTGGCTCTGTGTGTGTCTGTGTGTGGCTCTGTGTGTGTCTGTATGTGGCTCTGTGTGTGTCTGTATGTGGCTCTGTGTATGTCTGTATGTGGCTCTGTGTGTGTCTGTATTTGGCTCTGTGTGTGTCTGTATGTGGCTCTGTGTGTGTCTGTGTGTGGCTCTGTGTGTGTCTGTATGTGGCTCTGTGTGTGTCTGTATTTGGCTCTGTAGGTGTCTGTGTGTGGCTCTGTGTGTGTCTGTGTGTCTCTGTGTGTGTCTATTTGTGGCTCTGTGTGTGTCTGTGTGTGTCTGTGTGTGGCTCTGTGTGTGTCTGTGTGTGGCTCTGTAGGTGTCTGTGTGTGGCTGTGTGTGTGTCTGTGTGTGGCTCTGTAGGTGTCTGTGTGTGCTGGCTTTTTTATCTGTACGTTCCATTGGAAGTCTGCATGCAGAAATGTGGAAATGCTTAAGTGTATATTGTGTGTACTATATGTATAACCAATATATTGTGTGTAGTGTATAGCTAGTATATTGTGTGTGTACTGTATGTATAGCTAGTATATTGTGTGTACTGTGTGTATAGCTAGTATATTGTGTGTGTGTGTTATATGTATAGCTAGTATATTGTGTGTACTGTGTGTATAGCTAGTATATTGTGTGTACTATATGTATATCTAATATATTGTGTGTAGTGTATAGCTAGTATATTGTGTGTGTACTGTATGTATAGCTAGTATATTGTGTGTACTATATGTATATCTAATATATTGTGTGTAGTGTATAGCTAGTATATTGTGTGTGTACTGTATGTTTAACTAGTATATTGTGTGTACTATATGTATAACTAATATATTGTGTGTGTGTGTTATATGTATAGCTAGTATATTGTGTGTACTGTGTGTATAGCTAGTATATTGTGTGTACTATATGTATATCTAATATATTGTGTGTAGTGTATAGCTAGTATATTGTATGTGTGTTATATGTATAGCTAGTATATTGTGTGTACTGTATGTATAGCTAGTATATTGTGTGTGTGCTATATGTATATCTAGTATATTGTGTGTACTTTATAGCCAGTATATTGTTAGTGTGTACTTCTATGTGTGTAAGTCCACACTGTAGTTACATTTCACAATTCCACAGGTAAAAGAGTGAGTTTATCTTCTGTCTACTGTATAAACACATTTCTCCTATTCCAAACAAAGTGACAGCTGGCCCTCAACCCCTATCAGCTGATGCCAAACAAAGACCACACACACACACACACACACACACACACACACACACACACACACACACACACACACACACACACACACACACACACACACACACCACTGTATAACTGTCTGAATCAGACTAACAAAATGATAAACGACAGCTACGTCTAGTCTGACTACAACTTGGAATCCCATTTGGACCAAAAATATGCATTTAGACTCTGCTACAGCTTAGATGTAATCAGATAGCTATGATTCAATCATTGAAGTCGGGGGCTTAAACCGCTGGCATCCCGTGTTTAATTTAATGTAGACTCACTGTGGGCCAAATCCCCCTGATCTATTGACATCCTGTTTTACATCCCTCAAACAAATAGACTGAGGATATGTCTGTCTGTCTGAGGAGGGATGAGGAGGAGGGGGTCAATCTTCAGGGCTCCGTTTGCTGGAGGGATGTTTGGTGGAGTGTGGGGTGGTGGGCGGGATGTTAGGTGGAGTGTGGGGTGGTGGGGGTGGTTGGGGGGATGTTTGGTGGAGTGTGGGGTGGTGGGGGGGATGTTAGGTGGAGTGTGGGGTGGTGGGGGTGGTTGGGGGGATGTTTGGTGGAGTGTGGGGTGTCGGGTTGGTGGGGTGGATGTCAGGTGGAGTGGGGGTGGTGGGGGTGGTTGGGGGGATGTTTGGTGGAGTGTGGGGTGGTGGGGTGGATGTTAGGTGGAGTGTGGGGTGGTGGGGGTGGTTGGTGGAGTGTGGGGTGGTGGGGGTGGTGGGGTGGATGTTAGGTGGAGTGGGGGTGGTGGGGGTGGTTGGTGGAGTGTGGGGTGGTGGGGGTGGTGTGGTGGATGTTAGGTGGAGTGCGGGGTGGTGGGGGTGGTTGGGGGATGTTTGGTGGAGTGTGGGGTGGTGGGGGTGGTGGGGTGGATGTTAGGTGGAGTGGGGGTGGTGGGGGTGGTTGGTGGAGTGTGGGGTGGTGGGGGTGGTGTGGTGGATGTTAGGTGGAGTGCGGGGTGGTGGGGGTGGTTGGGGGATGTTTGGTGGAGTGTGGGGTGGTGGGGTGGATGTTAGGTGGAGTGATGGGGTGGGGGTGGATGTTAGGTGGAGTGATGGGTTGGGGGTGGTGGGGTGGATGTTAGGTGGAGTGTGGGGTGGTGGGGGATGTTGGGGGGATGTTAGGTGGAGTGTGGGGTGGTGGGGGTGGTTGGGGGGATGTTCTTTCAGTTTGGTGGAGTGTGGGGTGGTGGGGTGAGTGTGGGGTGGTGGGGGGGATGTTTGGTGGAGTGTGGGTTGGTGGGGGTGGTGGGGGGGATGTTAGATGGCGTGTGGGGTGGTGAGGGTGGTTGGGGGATGTTTGGTGGAGTGTGGGGTGGGATGGTGTGGGGGATGTTTGGTGGAGTGTCAGGTGGTGGGGGATGTTTGGTGGAGTGTGGGGTGGTGGGGGGGATGTTTGGTGGGGTGATGGGGGGATGTTTGGTGGAGTGTGGTGGGGTGGGGGTGGTTGCGGTGGAAGTTTGGTGGAGTGTGTGTGCGTCTCTGTATTTGGGTTTGTGTGTGTGCTTTGACAGCTGAGGGCATAATTGAAGTCTGTACAGATTAACAAGGAAGTGGCTGCCCAGAACCAAAGCATCATGGGGCATGTCGCGCCTAGGGCCGGTCATTGGCATTAGCTCTGCGGTTACACTGAAGTCTTTCAGCCCCACCACTGTTACTGGGCCCCTCAGTCTCTCAGCGACACAGTCCCTTATCATATGACTACATGAACAAGACCCACTTCTCTGTTCTCCATTAGTGTTTGTTTTTCTGTTTCCACATATGTTTGCCCTTTACCTTGACTAGACCATAAGCTCAATGACAAATGCTGAACAATAATTGAAGTATCACATCATAGGAGATTAGGCCAGGATAGGGTCATCTGTGAATTCCATGGCAAGCCAAAGGTGTTGCTGTTGTTTCTGACCTCATTCAGTTGGGACTGTGACAGTCTGGATTGTAGTTAGTTTACACTCAAGTAGCCTCATCATGAACTATACTTTTGTCGTGCCACACAAGTAAGAGAACCCTGCATGATTTACAAACAGAGAGGAGAGGAGAGGAGAGGAGAGGAGAGGAGAGGAGAGGAGAGGAGAGGAGAGGAGAGGAGAGGAGAGGAGAGGAGAGGAGAGGAGAGGAGAGGAGAGGAGAGGAGGAGACCGAGAGGGGAAAGATGACGAGATACAGATGGAAGGAGGGAAGAGTTTTGGAGAGAGAAAGAGAGTAGAGAGGGAGGGAGGGAGGGAGGGAACAAACTCGGAGTGAAAGAGAGCAAGTCCTCTGTGGAGTCTGATGGAGTTGGAGGCTAGGCATTTTGTCTTCTTCCTCCACTGGAAGAGAAAAGGAGAGGAGGGTGAAGGAGGGTGGAACAGGACAGCGAGAAAACGAGAGAGAGAGTCTTTCACTCCTCTCCAGAGATGAACCGGGAACGGTCCCTGCGAAGACGTCTGTCCTCCCTCCATGGGGCCTGGCGATGGAGTACGGGCTACCTGTTTAGGAAGGTAGGAATGGAGGGAGGGAGGGAGGGCAAGGAGGAGGGAGAGGGGAGGGGTACCTGGACAAGGGAGCGAGGTAGGCTACAAGAATGGCCGTCAATTCATGTTCTCTTCTCTTGTCTCTTCTTCGTTTTTTTTGTCTTAGTTTCCTCTTTTTCCTCATGTCCTGTTCAAGGTCTTTTATTGTGCAACCTTTTCTTTCCCTTTTCAGACCTACCAGTCCCCCCCCCCCCCCCCCCTCTCCCTCCCTCCTTCGTTCTCTCTGATGGTTAATTTGTAAGGCCTGCTTGTAAAGCCAGGCTCCCAGATGGTTTTGATCAGGGTTCCACAGAGACCCCCCACACGTTACCCACCCTTTTTAGTGCTCAATGTCCACATTTGGTCTCAAGTGTTTTGTTGTATGTTATGGGGAATAAATAATTATAATCAATCATATTTTATTTAGGAGAGTAATACCACTAAATTTATATCAACTTGTCTCTTTTATTAGTGATCACAATGCCATTGCTCAGAAAGGATAGGCTGTATAGTCAGCTTCCCAGGCAGCAGGCAATGTTTTTGACTAATTAACACAATTCAACTTCCTCGTCTTACAGTGTAATGTCTCTAATAGTTATTAGTCATCAAGATGTAGGCAGTTACTGTTTGTTTTGTTTTGACATCTGTCCTACCATGGTATGGCAAGGGGGTCCCTCTGATGTCTCTCTCTCTCTCTCTCTCTCTCTCTCTCTCTCTCTCTCTCTCTCTCTCTCTCTCTCTCTCTCTCTCTCTCTCTCCCTCTCTCTGTCCCTCTCTCTATCTGACCATTTCTCTCTCTCTCTCTCGCTCTCTCTCTCTCTCTCTCTTTCTCCCTCTCTCTGTCCCTCTCTCCATCTGTCTTTCTCCCTCTATCTGACCATTTCCTTCTATCTTGCTCTCTCTCCATCTCTCTCTCTCTCTCTCTCTCTCTCCCTCTCTCTGTCCCTCTCTCTATCTGACCATTTCTCTCTCTCTCTCTCTTTCTCCCTCTCTATGTCCCTCTCTCTATCTGTCTTTCTCCCTCAATCTGACCATTTCTCTCTCTCTTGCTCTCTCTCTCCATCTCTCTTTTTCTCTCTCTCTCTCCATCTCTCTCTCTGTCACCATCTCTCTCTCTCACTCTCTCTGTCGCCATAGCTCTCTCTATCCAAACCCACTCGGCAGAAACACAAAGTAACCAAGGTGCTGCAGACATATTGAAAGGCTCAAACTTACTATTTTAGTTGAACTGGAAGTAATTGTAGGGCCTTTCAATCATGTCCTTCGCTCCGGTGACATTCTCTCTCTCGGCAACTGAAAGATGTTGAGGGTACACTTTGTGGTGCTACATTCGGCCCAGCCACGTGTTCACGGGGCTCTTGTCAAAGTTAAAGGCTTTTGGGAAAAAGAGATAGGAGTTGTCAAACAAAATTGGTTTTGCAGAGTCCTAATGGAGATAGCGAGATAGACAGAGAGACACAGAGAGAGAGAGAGACAGACAGAGAGAGAGACATACATAGAGAGAGAGACACACACAGAGGGAGAGAGACACACACAGAGAGAGAGAGAGAGAGAGAGAGAGTTTTTTTTTGAGTTTTTATAAAACCTTTATTTTTTACTCAAGTGTTAACATAAATAATGACACACTGCCTTTTCAGACATGAAACAACAAATGTAATTCCTAAACAAAAATAAATACATAACATATACATTCAACTTATTTCAGCAGCAAAAAATAATTTCCCCTCCTCTAAAAAACAAAGCGCTCTTTCGTAGGCCCACTTCTCCTCAAATAATAGGAGATCTTTTACAGCTGAAAAGAACTCAAAATCTACTTTTATTCTTGCTTTCACTAAACCTTTAAAAACACATCTTACATCCTGCCCATATCCCGTTTCTATCTTATGTTTCCTACTCAGAAAAATTGACATCTTAGCTTGTCCCAAAATAAAATTTAACATTTGACATTTTCTTTTCTGTTGTTTACTGTATTGAAACCCCAAAATAAAAACAGTGTTATTGAAAAACTCCACTACAGCTTTAAACAAAGATTCCAACATTTCCAATAGAGGTTTTATCCTCTCACACTCCATAAAACAGTGAAAAATGGTTTCTCTTATATTACAAAAAGGACATCCATCTCTAACATCTGAGTTAATAACAGATACAAAAGCATTAACTGCAATGATGCCATGTAAAACCCTCCATTGCATATCACCAGTACCCTTTTGTAACGGTGGCTTGTACAGTGCTCTCCATGCTGGCTTTACCTTGTCATCAATGCCCAATTTTACCCTCCATGGAGTATCTTTTCTATTTTTCAATTTATCTTTATTCAACACCTTGACACACCCCCTATACAATTCCTTCCCATTCACCTCATCCAAACCCACCTCCTCCAACCCTCTCAAATCCAGCAATAACGCCTTTCTTTCTGACTCTGGGATATTTGGTGTAATCCCTAGTTTTGGAAATGAGACGTCTTCATCTTGCACCTTCTTCTTGTGGCTACTAAGCATACCCCATTCTTCCGCTGACAGAGCCTTCCTACAGCTCCCCAGCATTTGTCCGACAATCCTTTCCGACCTCATCCCCAAATGTTCTGCCACCCGTCTTCCATCCATTAAGACGGGCCCAGCCATGGCCATTAACTGTCTTAAGGTGATGATTTTCCCCTTCACCAGAATCTTGGAGAAATGTGGAACAGCTGCAGTTGTACAATCCAGTCTTGCCCCATACACCAGAGGTTCCTCCAACAGCCAATGCACTGACTCCGCTGAAGTTCTTCTGGACACCTTCATTATGCTCCACACTCTGAGAAGGCCTCTATAAAACGGAGGTACTCCCTCCCTAGAAATCTGGCTACTATCAACCAGAAATAAAGCCTTCTTTAAACCTAATCCTCCAACCCGCTGTAATATAAGACCTGCCACCCCTCTCCACACCACATTTTCCGGTCCATAAAGCAACCTTTGAATAAACTGAAAGCGGAAAGCAGCAGCCCTACTAGCAAGATGTACAAGACCTTGTCCCCCCTCCTCTTTTGACAAATACAAAACACTTTGTGGAACCCAGTGATATTTATCCCAAAAGAAATCCACAATAATTGCCTGTATCTTAGCCAGAAGGCCAGATGGTGGTTCTAAAACTGACAACCGATGCCACAGTGCAGAGGCAATCACATTGTTAACTAAAATAGTGCGCAAACGAGATAGTCCAACAGTAAATATGACATACGAGATAGTAACCAACGCCATCTCCTCATCCTCCCTTCCACCATTTCAACCACCCCACTCCAATTTTTTTTCCATAGTCCCCTCATCTCCTAGGTACACTCCAAGATACTTAAAACCTAGCCCCCCTGGCAAAGCCATGATCCCTCCATACCATTCTCCAATCTGTAAAGCACAACTCTTTTCCCAATTTACCTTTGCAGAGGATATTCCCCTAAAACGATCAACCATTAGACTCAAGCTATCCACCTCCGCTTGATTTTTCACTAGCACAACTACATCATCAGCATAGGCTGAAAGACGAATAGGAGGAATATCCTCTGAAAGGCACACCCCTGCAATGCGACTTCTAATGCTATTTAGTAGTGGCTCTATAGCAATAGCATATAACATCCCTGACATAGAACATCCCTGCCTAATACCTCTACACACTTTAAAAGGAGCACTCAAACCACCGTTAACTTTCAATACACTTTCAATGTCACCATATATCACCTTTATCATGGCAATAAAACCAGAGCTGAACCCAAACGCCTCAAACGTGTGCCATAAATATTGATGTTCAACTCGGTCAAATGCCTTTTCCTGATCAATTGAAAGTAGACCAGCATCCAACCCAATAGCCCTAGAGACGTCCAAAAAATCACGAATGAGAGAAATGTTATCCCCTATCTGCCTGCCAGGAACACAGTAGGACTGATCCGTATGTATGATTTGCCCCATCACCTCCCTCAGCCTGTTGGACAAAGCCTTTGACAATATCTTATAATCAGTACACAATAAAGCCACCGGCCTCCAGTTCTTCACCTCCCTCGGGTCACCCTTTTTGGGCAGTAGGGTGAGGACAGCCCTTCTGCAGCTTATTGGTAGTAACCCTCCGGTTAAACTATCATTAGCTACTTCTAACCAATCCTCTCCCAACATATACCAAAAAGACTTGAAAAAGTCAACGGGAAGCCCATCAATGCCTGGTGCCCTTCCATTTTCCATGCCTTTAAATGCAGTGTATAAATCCTGCAAAGACAATGGTTGCTCAAGCTCAACCTGAGCTTCTGCAGCCACCTTTGGGAGCCCATCAAAGAACTGCTGTGTCACTGTTTTGTCCTCTTTGTACTCACACTTGTAGAGCTCAGCATAGAACTCTACTGCCCTCTTTCTAATTTCACTAGGGCTAGTGAGCTCTTGTCCAACAGCTGATTTGAGACAATGAATAATTTTCCTTTGTCCATTCTTTTTCTCTAAACCAAAGAAAAATTTGGATGAGGCATCCATTTCAGATATTCCCTGAAATGTACTTCTCACCAGTGCCCCCTGTGCTCTGATACCCAGCAGGTCTGCCAATGCAGCTTTTCTCCTCTTGAGGGCCTGAGTATGGCCTCGATCTCCTGTGGTCTCAACCAACGTCATGAGTTCCACTATTTCAATCTCTAGGGCTTTCATTGATCTGGTGATATCCTTGGTGACATTCCTCGTGTATTGATTACACAATTGTTGAATCTGGATTTTCCCTATATCCCACCATCGTTGAAGGGATACAAAACTGGCCTTTTGAGACCTCCACCTCTCCCAAAATAAACTGAAACAGTTCCTGAAGTGAGCATCACTCAATAAAGTTATATTAAAATGCCAGTATGCGCTTTTAGGTTTTACATCGTTAATGAACACCACCTCTGTTATTAAACAATGATCAGAAAATCCCACTGGAGTTATCACACTTGATTTACAGACCTGAGATTGATGCTCAAAAACATAAAACCTATCTAACCTGGCCATAGAGATGATGTTCTCTCTCACATGCGCCCAGGTGTACTGCCTTGTTCCTCCATGTTGACTCCGCCAAATATCACACAGTTAATTTGTTACAATAAGGCGTTTTAAAAACGTCCTTGAGGCTATATGAGGTTCTTGGTGATTACTATCTAAATCGCTAACTGTGCAGTTAAAATCCCCAGCAATAAACAAATAATCTTCTTTATTACATTTCTCAATGGTATTTGATAATGTCTCTAAAATACATACCCTCTCAACTGTCACCACTGGGGCATATACATTTATCAGACACATATTGATGTTTTCATACCTTGCTCTAACTTTTAATAACCTCCCCTCAACTACCTCTTCAACCTCATATGACAAAGGCAAAAACCCTTTTGAGAACAAGATAACCACACCCCCACTTTTTGAGTTTTTATGACTACACACCACTGCCCCCCCCCCCCCCCCCCCCCCCCCCCCCACTCCTGTTGCCACATAACTTCATTTTCCAAATTACTATGCGTTTCTTGTAGAAAAATCATGTCACTTCCCTTTCCCCTCATTAACTCATACACCATGGCTCTTTTTTTAACATCTCTTGCCCCATTTACATTTAAAGAAGAGATCTTAAAACTGCTCATGGATAATAAAAAAAATACAGAGGAAGATACAGCCACCACATCTCTTTACAGAGTTAAAACTGCAACTGAACTCTTTCATTTTCTTTAGAATTTACATCACTTATTACTCTCGTGACCACTTTCTTGAGTCTAGCAATTTCAGGGCTTTTCAAACCTCCCCCTGTAATTTTTGACATCAGAAACTTTGCTGATTCAATAAACAATTCACGTTCAGGGAAAAAATCAGTTACATTGTAATCCTGCATATATTTCTTCCCTTTTGTCAACTTCAGAAATTGACGTATCTTCTCGATCCCATACCTCCCTTCCACCCCATCTATCTCACTATATTGTTGTGACGCGTCAGATGACTCACTCTCGCTATCCTCCCCAGAAGAAAACCCCATCTCTACAACCTGTTCATCTTCAACTGATTTATCCATCTCTACCTTTCTCTTAGAATTAGACCCTTCACCACCCCTTAAATTCTTCCTTTTACTCCTCGGTATTTTGAAAACATCCGCTTCCTTTTCCATTATTTCAATCTCCTCTTGACCTCCAATTTCATTTTCCAGCACCACCTCAGCGACGGCAGTCGCAATCTCACCTACTGTTTCCCCTCCCTCTTTGTTCTGATCTACCACAATTGCCCCCGTATCCACAATGCCTTCCTCTCCTACTTTTCCAACCACATCTGCCCACCTCTCTTCCCCTACACCTGTAGTATTTTCATCCCTTCGCTGTGGTATTTTAGTTGCACCTGCACTAAAGCTACTACCAGGCTCAGCGCGCTCATTCTCGGGACAATTACGCACCAAATGCCCCTCTCTTCCACATCCAAAACATTTAATTGATTCAGTAGATGCATAGAAGACATAATCAAATCCATCAATCTTAAAACTAAACGCTAAATTCAGTTCATCTCCTTCCTTTTTTAAAATCATATGCACTTGTCTCCTATGAGACACGACATGTTTCAACAACGGAGATTTGCATCCAAAAATAACCTTCTTTATTGTAGATACGATTTGACCATGGCGAGATAACTCTCGCTCTAACACTTCATCTCTAACAAATGGTGGCACGTTAGAAAGCATAACTTTCTTCGCCGGATTCATAAGCGGAAATACCGGCGTCTGTGTCTCCCGCAACACAACACCCCTCTCAACTATCTTATTCACCTTTTCAATTGAATCTAAGAATATCACTACAGCGCTATTCATCCTTGAGGCTGATTTGATGCTATCATACCCAATGATAGCACCCACAGCCAAGCTACATTCTTCCACTGAACACCCAGCCGCAGCAGGAATCTTTACTCCATGCCTCCGACTAAGTTTTTCAAACTCTACACTTCCGCGAGTGGCCATTGCAACCAGCCCCACCCGCTGGTTGTGTCCTCGCGAAAAACCAACCTCAAAGATCCCACCACCCCTATACGTGCTTAGTGATAGTTAAACAATATACCCTTAAAACAACTAAACTAATCAATATATATATATATATGTACATACCAAAACCCAATAGAGTGAAAAGAAATTCCATTCGCTCTCACAATCACCCCTGCTTGACGACTCACTCCCAGCATGCACTCCGACGAGAGAGAGAGAGAGAGACAGACAGAGAAAGAGAGAGAGAGAGAGAGAGAGAGAGAGACAGAGAGAGAGACATGCATAGAGACACACACACACAGAGGGAGAGAGACACACAGAGAGAGAGAGAGAGAGAGAGACCAGAACATCCAATCAATCAGAATAAACCAAATTACAACACAGTCAAAACACAAAACAAAACTACATGACTTATTGGGAAACACAAGCAAAAAGCTAAATGTAGTGCTATCTGACCCTAAATTGACAGTACACCATGGTAAACTCTTTAACCATGGTTACCAATCAAAACCTTAGAAAAACCTTGACAGAGTACAGGCTCAGTGAGCACAGCTTTGTCATTAAGAAGGGTAGACACAGGAAAACCTGGCTCCCTGTAGAGGAAAGGCTGTGCAACCACTGCACCACAGCAGAACCCAAGACAGGGCTGAATTTCCTGACAAAATTTAAAAAATATAAGACAATTAGAGTGTCATTTCCCAACCCTTATTTGAAACCCTTATTCAAGGTTTCAGAGACCTCTCTGATGAGAATAGGGTACCTGTAAATTGAATTGAATTGAGAGACACACAGAGACAGAGAGAGAGAGAAAGACATAGAGGGAGAGACAATCACACATACAGAGAGAGAGAGACAGAGAGAGACAGAGAGAGAGAGACACAGAGAGAGACACAGAGAGAGAGAGAGAGATACAGACACAGAGAGAGACAGAGAGAGAGAGACAGAGAGAGAGACACAGAGAGAGAGAGACAGCCAGACACAGAGAGAGAAATACACAGAGAGAAACAGACACAGAGAGAGAGATATACACAGAGAGAAACAGACACAGAGAGAAAGAGAGAGACAGACAGAGAGAGACACAGAGAGAGAGACAGACACAGAGAGAAAGAGAGAGACAGATAGACAGAAAGCGAGAGAGAGAGAGAATGACAGAGATGGCCGCCTCGCTTCGCGTTCCTAGGAAACTATGCAGTTTTTTGTTTTTTTACGTGTTATTTCTTACATTAGTACCCCAGGTCATCTTAGGTTTCATTACATACAGCCGAGAAGAACTACTGAATATAAGATCAGCATCAACTCACCATCAGTACGACCAAGAATATGTTTTTCGCGACGCGGATCCTGTGTTCTGCCTTACAAACAGGACAACGGAGTGGATCCTATGCAGCGACCCAAAAAAACGACTCCGAAAGAGAGGGAAACGAGGCGGTCTTCTGGTCAGACTCCGGAGACGGGCACAGCGCGCACCACTCCCTAGCATTCTTCTTGCCAATGTCCAGTCTCTTGACAACAAGGTTGATGAAATCCGAGCAAGGGTAGCATTCCAGAGGGACATCAGAGACTGTAACGTTCTTTGCTTCACGGAAACGTGGCTTACTGGAGAGACGCTATCCGAAGCGGTGCAGCCAACAGGTTTCTCCACGCATCGCGCAGACAGGAAAAAACATCTTTCTGGTAAAAAGAGGGGCGGGGGCGTATGCCTCATGACTAACGTGACATGGTGCGATGAAAGAAACATACAGGAACTCAAATCCTTCTGTTCACCTGATTTAGAATTCCTCACAATCAAATGTAGACCGCATTATCTACCAAGAGAATTCTCTTCGATTATAATCACAGCCGTATATATCCCCCCCCAAGCAGACACATCGATGGCTCTGAACAAACTTTATTTAACTCTCTGCAAACTGGAAACAATTTATCCGGAGGCTGCATTCATTGTAGCTGGGGATTTTAACAAGGCTAATCTGAAAACAAGACTCCCCAAATTTTATCAGCATATCGATTGCGCAACCAGGGGAGGAAAGACCTTGGACCATTGTTACTCTAACTTCCGCAACGCATATAAGGCCCTGCCCCGCCCCCCTTTCGGAAAAGCTGACCACGACTCCATTTTGTTGATCCCTGCCTACAGACAGAAACTAAAACAAGAGGCTCCCACGCTGAGGTCTGTCCAACGCTGGTCCGACCAAGCTGACTCCACACTCCAAGACTGCTTCCATCACGTGGACTGGGAGATGTTTCGTATTGCGTCAGATAACAACATTGACGAATACGCTGATTCGGTGTGCGAGTTCATTAGAACGTGCGTTGAAGATGTCGTTCCCATAGCAACGATTAAAACATTCCCTAACCAGAAACCGTGGATTGATGGCAGCATTCGTGTGAAACTGAAAGCGCGAACCACTGCTTTTAATCAGGGCAAGGTGTCTGGTAACATGACCGAATACAAACAGTGCAGCTATTCCCTCCGCAAGGCTATCAAACAAGCTAAGCGCCAGTACAGAGACAAAGTAGAATCTCAATTCAACGGCTCAGACACAAGAGGCATGTGGCAGGGTCTACAGTCAATCACGGACTACAGGAAGAAACCCAGCCCAGTCACGGACCAGGATGTCTTGCTCCCAGGCAGACTAAATAACTTTTTTGCCCGCTTTGAGGACAATACAGTGCCACTGACACGGCCTGCAACGAAAACATGCGGTCTCTCCTTCACTGCAGCCGAGGTGAGTAAGACATTTAAACGTGTTAACCCTCGCAAGGCTGCAGGCCCAGATGGCATCCCCAGCCGCGCCCTCAGAGCATGCGCAGACCAGCTGGCCGGTGTGTTTACGGACATATTCAATCAATCCCTATACCAGTCTGCTGTTCCCACATGCTTCAAGAGGGCCACCATTGTTCCTGTTCCCAAGAAAGCTAAGGTAACTGAGCTAAATGACTACCGCCCCGTAGCACTCACATCCGTCATCATGAAGTGCTTTGAGAGACTAGTCAAGGACCATATCACCTCCACCCTACCTGACACCCTAGACCCACTCCAATTTGCTTACCGCCCAAATAGGTCCACAGACGATGCAATCTCAACCACACTGCACACTGCCCTAACCCATCTGGACAAGAGGAATACCTATGTGAGAATGCTGTTCATCGACTACAGCTCGGCATTCAACACCATAGTACCCTCCAAGCTCGTCATCAAGCTCGAGACCCTGGGTCTCGACCCCGCCCTGTGCAACTGGGTACTGGACTTCCTGACGGGCCGCCCCCAGGTGGTGAGGGTAGGCAACAACATCTCCTCCCCGCTGATCCTCAACACTGGGGCCCCACAAGGTTGCGTTCTGAGCCCTCTCCTGTACTCCCTGTTCACCCACGACTGCGTGGCCACGCACGCCTCCAACTCAATCATCAAGTTTGCGGACGACACAACAGTGGTAGGCTTGATTACCAACAACGATGAGACGGCCTACAGGGAGGAGGTGAGGGCCCTCGGAGTGTGGTGTCAGGAAAACAACCTCACACTCAACTTCAACAAAACTAAGGAGATGATTGTGGACTTCAGGAAACAGCAGAGGGAACACCCCCCTATCCACATCGATGGAACAGTAGTGGAGAGGGTAGCAAGTTTTAAGTTCCTCGGCATACACATCACAGACAAACTGAATTGGTCCACTCACACAGACAGCATCGTGAAGAAGGCGCAGCAGCGCCTCTTCAACCTCAGGAGGCTGAAGAAATTCGGCTTGTCACCAAAAGCACTCACAAACTTCTACAGATGCACAATCGAGAGCATCCTGGCGGGCTGTATCACCGCCTGGTATGGCAACTGCACCGCCCTCAACCGTAAGGCTCTCCAGAGGGTAGTGAGGTCTGCACAACGCATCACCGGGGGCAAACTACCTGCCCTCCAGGACACCTACACCACCCGATGTCACAGGAAGGCCATAAAGATCATCAAGGACATCAACCACCCGAGCCACTGCCTGTTCACCCCGCTATCATCCAGAAGGCGAGGTCAGTACAGGTGCATCAAAGCTGGGACCGAGAGACTGAAAAACAGCTTCTATCCCAAGGCCATCAGACTGTTAAACAGCCACCACTAACACTGAGTGGCTGCTGCCAACACACTGACACTGACTCAACTCCAGCCACTTTAATAATGGGAATTGATGGGAAATGATGTAAATATATATCACTAGCCACTTTAAACAATGCTACCTTATATAAATGTTACTTACCCTACATTATTCATCTCATATGCATACGTATATACTGTACTCTATATCATCGACGGTATCCTTATGTAATACATGTATCACTAGCCACTTTATACTATACTATGCCACTTTGTTTACATACTCATCTCATTTGTACATACTGTACCCGATACCATCTACTGTATCTTGCCTATGCTGCTCTGTACCATCACTCATTCATATATCCTTATGTACATATTCTTTATCCCCTTACACTGTGTACAAGACAGTAGTTTTGGAATTGTTAGTTAGATTACTTGTTATTACTGCATTGTCGGAACTAGAAGCACAAGCATTTCGCTACACTCGCATTAACATCTGCTAACCATGTGTATGTGACAAATAAAATTTGATTTGATTTGATTTGATTTTTAATGTTTATGGGTGGATCCTGAATGTGTGTTGGTAGTGTTTATGGGTGGATACTGAATGTGTGTTGGTAGTGTTTATGGGTGGATACTGAATGTGTGTTGGTAGTGTTTATGGGTCGATCCTGAATGTGTGTTGGTAGTGTCTATGGGTGGATCCTGAATGTGTGTTGGTAGTGTTTATGGGTGGATCCTGAATGTGTGTTGGTAGTGTTTATGGGTGGATCCTGAATGTGTGTTGGTAGTGTTTATGGGTGGATCCTGAATGTGTGTTGGTAGTGTTTATGGGTGGATCCTGAATGTGTGTTGGTAGTGTTTATGGGTGGATCCTGAATGTATGTTGGTAGTGTTTATGGGTGGATACTGAATGTGTGTTCTGTGTGCTGATGTTGATAACCGACCATGGGTATGCCCAAAAAAACATACTCTCACACCAAGACAATGTGTGAGAAAGAAAAACTTTTGGTGATTTATGAGTTAAAGGGCATTTGGGGTGCTTTGGCTTTCTCACTGTCAAACCAGCATAACTGTATGTGGGGGTTTGACATCTACCTACGCAGTCTCGCTATTGAGAATGTTTGCTATAATGACTCATGTCTTCCTTGTCTGCTTATGTTTCAGGGATCCACAAAGTCCTCCAAGAGTATGGAGTCTCCACGCATACCATCAAGGTAAGCTCTTTTTATAGCATGGTGTACAGCAGGGTGTATAGCAGGGTGTACAGCAGGGTGTACAGCATGGTGTACAGCAGGGTGTACAGCAGGGTGTACAGCAGGGTGTACAGCAGGGTGTATAGCAGGGTGTATAGCAGGGTGTACAGCAGGGTGTACAGCAGGCTGTACAGCATGGTGTACAGCAGGGTGTACAGCAGGGTGTACAGCAGGGTGTATAGCAGGGTGTATAGCAGGGTGTATAGCAGGGTGTACAGCAGGGTGTATAGCAGGGTGTACAGCAGGGTGTACAGCAGAGTTGTTTTACTATGGTTCACCATAGCTTTTACATCCTCATTGATTCATCAAGTCTTCATCAACACTTCATCTTCTGTTGGGTTGTGTTCTGTTGTTTTCTGTTGTGTTGTGTTGTGTTCTGTTGTTTTCTGTTCTGTTGTGTTGTGTTGTTTTCTGTTGTGTTGTGTTCTGTAGTTTTCTGTTCTGTTGTTTTCTGTTGTGTTGTGTTCTGTTGTTTTCTGTTGTGTTGTGTTCTGTTGTTTTCTGTTGTGTTGTGTTCTGTAGTTTTCTGTTCTGTTGTGTTCTGTTGTTTTCTGTTGTGTTGTGTTCTGTAGTTTTCTGTTCTGTTGGGTTGTGTTGTGTTGTTTTCTGTTGTGTTGTGTTCTGTTGTTTTCTGTTGTGTTGTGTTCTGTTGTTTTCTGTTGTGTTGTGTTCTGTTGTTTTCTGTTGTGTTGTGTTCTGTTGTTTTCTGTTGTGTTGTGTTCTGTAGTTTTCTGTTCTGTTGTGTTCTGTTGTTTTCTGTTGTGTTCTGTAGTTTTCTGTTGTGTTGTGTTCTGTAGTTTTCTGTTCTGTTGTGTTGTGTTATGGTGTGTTCTGTTGTGTTATGTTCTGTTCTGTTCTGTTCTGTTCTGTTCTTTTGTGTTCTGTTGTGTTATGTTGTGTTGTCTTGTGTTGTGTTCCGTTCTGTTCTGTTGTGTTCTGTTCTTATGTTTTCTCTCCTCTCCTCATCTCTCATCTCCTCCTCTTTCCTCTCCCCCTTCCTAGCCAACACCAACAGGGAAACAAAAGTCCTCACACAGGGACTTTAAAATGGTTTAAGTTCCCGTCTTTCACCAATATGAAGAAACCTGAAAAGGGGTAGCAATGAAAATATGAAAGTAGACTCACTCCCTATGGATCTCTCTGTGCAGTTCGTTTTATGGCTCACTCCGTCCTCGTCCTTCAATCGCTCCTACGCACAATGGGATAGCAGGCCTTGGTCCATGTTCTACTGACAGGACCTATAGGTTCTTCACATTAACCCCACCAAGGACGCTTGTGTCTACTTTATTAGACCCTATTTGTACAGCTATAGATGTGCAGAGCTTATTTATTTTATTAAGAGTACGTTACTCTTTTTTCATGCCAAAAAAAACATTAACTTCATTGGGGGAAGCAGTAATGTAATATAGCTGGGCACTTTTGGGAGACATTTGAGACCGTTTGTTAGCTTTTTAAATATGTTTTTTTTTACACAGCTCCGAATACAATGCATTCCCATTGTGAGAGGCAAGCGGCAAGCAGCAGTTGAAATTGTCCATTTGTGTCAAGAGAACAACCTCTAGCTAACCAGCAAGCCCTGTAGTTAAACCTGAAATAGCCGTTCAGACATCCAGATAGGCTACTCTTTTCTGTGTCATATTCTTCCTGGCATTACATAAGCTGTCAATTTGTGCTTTACTTGTGTAGAGATTTATTTAACCTTTATTTTGCTAGGCAAGTCCGTTAAGAAAAAGTCTTATTTACAATGACGGCTTGTTCAGAACGACTATTTTTTTCCTTGTCAGCTCGGGGTTTCGATCTAGCAAACTTTCAACGCTCTAACCACTAGGTAGTGTAGAGCTGATGTGGTGTAGAGATGAGGTGGCATAGAGAAGAGGTAGTGTAGAGATGAGGTGGTGTAGAGATGAGGTGGTGTAGATATGAGGTGGAGAAGAGATGAGGTGGTGTAGAGATGAAGTGGCGTACAGAAGAGGTGGCATAGAGAAGAGGTGGTGTAGAGATGAGGTGGTGTAGAGATGAGGTAGCGTAGAGAAGAGGTAGTGTAGATATGAGGTGGTGAAGTGTAGAGATGAGGTGGCGTAGTGTAGAGAAGAGGTGGTGTAGTGTAGAGATGAGTGGGCGTAGTGTAGTGATGAGGTGGTGTAGAAAAGAGGTGGCATAGAGATGAAGTAGTGTAGAGATGAGGTGGCGTAGTGTAGAGATGAGATGGCGTAGAAATGAGGTCGTGTTGCGATAAGGTGGTGTTGAGATGAGGTGGTGTTACGATGAGGTGGTGTAGAGATGAGGTGGTGTTGAGATGAGGCTGTGTAGCAATGAGGTGGTGTAGAGATGAGGTGGTGTAGAGATGAGTTGGTGTAGCGATGAGGTGGCGTAGTGTAGAGATGAGATGGCGTAGAAATGAGGTTGTGTTCCGATAAGGTGGTGTTGAGATGAGGTGGTGTTACGATGAGGTCGTGTCGCGATAAGGTGGTGTTGAGATGAGGTGGTGTAGCGATGAGGTGGTGTAGAGATGAGGTGGTGTAGAGATGAGTTGGTGTAGCGATGAGGTATTATACTACAAGACAAATATACAACAGCAGTGAAGTTTTGAACATTGACACAGCTGTATAGTGTAAGTGTTGAGCGCTTTCCCCCACAAAACCAAGGATACAGTTCAAACCAATCATATGCTCCATCTGGCTCGTCACATATCCTACACATTACCCACAAAGAAACACACACACCGTAATGGATCATTATCACACATATTCACATATATTCTTCTCATCACATGCCAAATGGGACTTGTATCGTGCATTGGTTATCAGTGATAAAGGGGATATGTTTCACCGGCTGTGTTTGTTTAAATGCGTGAAGGTGATCGGTGCAGCTTCGTAATTGAGCGTGGAGAGATATGCGCTGGGCTGATAGAGTGAAAGAAGGCTGTAGTTTTGGCCCGTGGCTCCGTGGCAGCGCTGATGAGAAGCAGATTGGTGCCCAGTGCATGCTGGTGTCTGGAGGGAAAGGGAAAGGTGAAAGGGGGATACCCAGTCAGTTGAACAACTGAATGCATTCAACTGAAATGTGTCTTCCGTATTTAACCCGACCCCTCTGAATCAGGAGAACCAAACCTCTGTTTTATCAGTATAACCTCTACAAGAGTAGTAAGGAGAGAGGTAAAACGAGAGGGAGCGAAGGACTGAAAGATGGTAAGAGTGGATGAGGCCTATACTAAAAGAACAGACTGGATCAGGCATATACTAAGAGAACAGACTGGATGAGGCATATACTAAGAGAACAGACTGGATGAGGAATATACTAAGAGAACAGACTGGATGAGGAATATACTAAGATCACAGACTGGATGAGGCATATACTAAGAGAACAGACTGGATGAGGCATATACTAAGATAACAGACTGGATGAGGCATATACTAAGACAAGGAGACTTGGATGAGGCATATACTAAGAGAAGGAGACTGGGTGAGGCATATACTAACAGAAGAAGACTGGGTGAGGCATATATTAAGAGAAGGAGACTGGATGAGGCATATACTAACAGAAGGAGACTGGGTGAGGCATATACTAAACAGAAGGAGACTGGGTGAGGCATATACTAAGAGAAGGAGACTGGGTGAGGCATATACTAACAGAAGGAGACTGGGTGAGGCATATACTAACAGAAGGAGACTGGGTGAGGCATATACTAACAGAAGGAGACTGGGTGAGGCATATACTAACAGAAGGAGACTGGGTGAGGCATATACTAACAGAAGGAGACTGGGTGAGGCATATACTAACAGAAGGAGACTGGGTGAGGCATATACTAACAGAAGGAGACTTGGTGAGGCATATACTAAGAGAAGGAGACTTGGTGAGGCATATACTAATATAAGGAGACTGGGTGAGGCATATACTAAGAGAAGGAGACTTGGTGAGGCATATACTAAGAGAAGGAGACTGGATGAGGCATATACTAACAGAAGGAGACTTGGTGAGGCATATACTAAGAGAAGGAGACTGGGTGAGGCATATACTAAGAGAAGGAGACTGGGTGAGGCATATACTAACAGAAGGAGACTTGGTGAGGCATATACTAAGAGAAGGAGACTGGATGAGGCATATACTAAGAGAAGGAGACTGGGTGAGGCATTTACTAACAGAAGGAGACTGGATGAGGCATTTACTAACAGAAGGAGACTGGGTGAGGCATTTACTAACAGAAGGAGACTTGGTGAGGCATATACTAAGAGATGGAGACTGGGTGAGGCATTTACTAACAGAAGGAGACTGGGTGAGGCATTTACTAACAGAAGGAGAGAAAGAAATGAAGAAAGCACGTTGTATTTGTGTTTAGTAGAGAACATTTGGCATATACAGTGCCTTGCGAAAGTATTCGGCCCCCTTGAACTTTGTGACCTTTTGCCACATTTCAGGCTTCAAACATAAAGATATAAAACTGTATTTTTTTGTGAAGAATCAACAACAAGTGGGACACAATCATGAAGTGGAACGACATTTATTGGATATTTCAAACTTTTTTAACAAATCAAAAACTGAAAAATTGGGTGTGCAAAATTATTCAGACCCCTTAAGTTAATACTTTGTAGCGCCACCTTTTGCTGCGATTACAGCTGTAAGTCGCTTGGGGTATGTCTCTATCAGTTTTGCACATCGAGAGACTGACATTTTTTCCCATTCCTCCTTGCAAAACAACTCGAGCTCAGTGGGGTTGGATGGAGAGCATTTGTGAACAGCAGTTTTCAGTTCTTTCCACAGATTCTCGATAAGGATTCAGGTCTGAATATGTTTATTTTTGAACCATTCCATTGTAGATGTTGCTTTATGTTTTGGATCATTGTCTTGTTGGAAGACAAATCTCCGTCCCAGTCTCAGGTCTTTTGCAGACTCCATCAGGTTCTTCCAATTCTGGTCCTGTATTTGGCTCCATCCATCTTCCCATCAATTTTAACCATCTTCCCTGTCCCTGCTGAAGAAAAGCAGGCCCAAACCATGATGCTGCCACCACCATGTTTGACAGTGGGGATGGTGTGTTCAGCTGTGTTGCTTTTACGCCAAACATAACGTTTTGCATTGTTTCCAAAAAGTTCAATTTTGGTTTCATCTGACCAGAGCACCTTCTTCCACATGTTTGGTGTGTCTCCCAGGTGGCTTGTGGCAAACTTTAAACGACAATTTTTATGGATATCTTTAAGA
Source organism: Oncorhynchus mykiss (assembly GCF_057628025.1). Lineage (NCBI taxonomy): Eukaryota > Metazoa > Chordata > Actinopteri > Salmoniformes > Salmonidae > Oncorhynchus > Oncorhynchus mykiss. The sequence goes on along the minus strand of NC_143024.1, from coordinate 88,427,313 downwards.
AATGGCTTTCTTCTTGCCACTCTTCCATAAAGGCCAGATTTGTGCAATATACGACTGATTGTTGTCCTATGGACAGAGTCTCCCACCTCAGCTGTAGATCTCTGCAGTTCATCCAGAGTGATCATGGGCCTCTTGGCTGCATCTCTGATCAGTCTTCTCCTTGTATGAGCTGAAAGTTTAGAGGGACGGCCAGGTCTTGGTACATATGCAGTGGTCTGATACTCCTTCCATTTCAATATTATCGCTTGCACAGTGCTCCTTGGGATGTTTAAAGCTTGGGAAATCTTTTTGTATCCAAATCCGGCTTTAAACTTCTTCACAACAGTATCTCGGACCTGCCTGGTGTGTTCCTTGTTCTTCATGATGCTCTCTGCGCTTTTAACGGACCTCTGAGACTATCACAGTGCAGGTGCATTTATACGGAGACTTGATTACACACAGGTGGATTGTATTTATCATCATTAGTCATTTAGGTCAACATTGGATCATTCAGAGATCCTCACTGAACTTCTGGAGAGAGTTTGCTGCACTGAAAGTAAAGGGGCTGAATAATTTTGCACGCCCAATTTTTCAGTTTTTGATTTGTTAAAAAAGTTTGAAATATCCAATAAATGTCGTTCCACTTCATGATTGTGTCCCACTTGTTGTTGATTCTTCACAAAAAATACAGTTTTATATCTTTATGTTTGAAGCCTGAAATGTGGCAAAAGGTCGCAAAGTTCAAGGGGGCTGAATACTTTCGCAAGGCACTGTATTGCTTTGTCTAGTCCTTGTGACTAATAACTGTCTCATAGTGCCAGATGTACCGCATGTTATCACTGTATAACCAGTGTATTGCCCGTAGAAGACACATGAGCAATATCCTCCAAGTCGGCGCTCCAGCGTTGACACATGGGAAATATTCCTAGTAGACTCTCTCCCTGAGTCATAATCTCTCCCAGTCTGTTTTAGACTCCCGATTAAGGTCCAGATACACCAGATTGTGAAAAGTCATGTGGTCGTTCTCTCTCTGCTCTGCCCAGAATATGCTAGATTCCTATCAAGTGACAAAAATGTTTTGTTTAGTCTCCTGAGCTGTACACTCACGGAATGCAACATATTTTTATCCATTGAATAAATCTCTCGCCATTCTCTTTTTGTCTGAGTGGATCCAAACGAAACATGTAGTGTGTGTTTAATGTACTGACTGGTGTGTGTGTGTCTGTGTGTGTGTGTGTGTTTAATGTACTGAACAGCAGCTGGAGTTTGGAAGCTACCGTGACCCCACATTGATTTAGTGATATCCTGTCCTCAGTAAATGAGATTCAGCTAAGACTGTGGACAGTATTCAGTCAGTTGCAGATAGTGGGTTTTATAGATTATGCTTTTGGAAGGCGCTGGATTCCATCTCATTACATCTGTCCTACCATGATATAGCACGGGGGTCCCTCTGATGTCTGGCTGTCTCTCTCTCTCTCTCTCTCTCCATCTCATTACATCTGTCCTACCATGATATGGCATCCCTCCATGACATCCCTCTGATGTCTGGCTGTCTCTCTCTCTCTCTCTCTCTCTCTCTCTCTCTCTCTCTCTCTCTCTCTCTCTCTCTTCTCTCTCTCTCTCTCTCTCTCTCTCTCTCTCTCTCTCTCTCTCTCTCTCTCTCTCTCTCTCTCTCTCTCTCTCTCTCTCTCCATCTCATTACATCTGTCCTACCATGATATGACACGGGGGTCCCTCTGATGTCTGGCTGTCTGTCTCTCTCTCTCTCTCTCTCTCTCTCTCTCTCTCTCTCTCTCTCCATCTCATTACATCTGTCCTACCATGATATGACACGTGGGTCCCTCTGATGTCTGGCTGTCTCTCTCTCTCTCTCTCTCTCTCACCATCTCAAATTCAAAATATGTTTTATTGGCATGAAAGAGACTCTGATGTTACCAAAGCAATGCAATAAAGTAAGTAAAAGTAGTCAACTATCTTCAACTTGTGATTCAACTTGTGATGGAAGATCTCCCTACAGCCCTCACTCTCACAATTTCATTAATTTAATTCACAAAGCTTTATTGACTCGGAAAGTGTAAAAAGTTTTCTCCCTCCCTACCTCCCTCAGGAGTGTGAGTCTGCTACAGGCCCTGGAAGAGAACTATGAGTTGGACCTGGTCTACATCACTGAGAGGATCATCTCAGTCTCCTTCTCCAGCTCTGCGGATGAGAACAGCTACTCTGCAAACCTCCGCGAGGTGGCTTCCATGCTGCGCTCCAAACACCAAGACAACTACCTGGTGAGGGCCACCCCACTGATCTAGGATCAGCTCACACTACCAATTCATAGGCTTTCCTTTTAAGGGGGGAAAACCAAAAAGCTGACTGTAGATCTGTATCATCCTGAAGTTACTCCTGTAGACACTGATCTAGGATCAGCTTACCCTCGCCAATGCCCCTGTAGACACTGATCTAGGATCAGCTTACCCTCGCCAATGCCCCTGTAGACACTGATCTAGGATCAGCTTACCCTCGCCAATGCCCCTGTAGACACTGATCTACGATCAGCTTGCCCTCTGTCATTAAAATAAAAAGGAACTCAATGAGATGAAACACGTTGCTCTTTCAGCTCTTCAACCTCAGCGAGAAACGCTGTGACATCAACCAGCTCAACCCAAAAGTGTTGGACTTTGGCTGGCCGGACCACCACGCGCCTGCCCTGGATAAGATCTGCACTATCTGTAAGGCTATGGACAGTTGGCTGAGTGCAGACAGTCACAATGTAGTAGTGATACACAACAAGGTGAGATACTGTGTGATACTGTACTGTGCTAACTAAAGCCCTCTCAAGCATGTTGAGAAACAATACCGCTGTCATATACATACAGTATCAGACCCTTTCTATGGTTTGTGCTGCTCAGAGACAGTAGACGGCCGTCATTTTCCTTTCCCAATAGATATCTTCTGAATGACCAATATGTGAAAGCAATACTTCCTGATTGGTAAGCCTTGTTTGATGTTGTCTCTGTAGGGGAACCGAGGGCGAACAGGAGTGGTGGTGGCAGCATACATGCATTACAGCAACATATCAGCCAGGTAAACACATACATCCTCACACTTAACAGCACAACACACAAGACAGACAGAGAGAGGGGGGGGAGAAGGTAGTGATATAGAGAGGGGAGTGAGAGAGGAGAAAGAGGAGAGTGAGAGAGAGAGAGAGAGAGCGAGAAAGAGAGGAGTGAGAGAGAAATGAGAAAGAGGGGAGTGAGAGACAGGAGAAAGAGGGGAGTGAGAGAGAGAGATGGGAGTGAAAGAGAGAGAGAGAGAGAGAGAGGAGAAAGAGGGGAGTGAGAGAGAGAGAGAGAGAGAAAGGGGAGTGAGAGACAGGTAGGGGAGTGAGAGAGAGAGAGAGAGAGAGAGGGGAGAGAGAGAGAGAGAGAGAGAGAGAGAGAGAGAGAGAGAGTGAGAGAGAGAGAGAGAGAAAGGGGAGTGAGAGACAGATAGGGGAGTGAGAGGGAGAGTGAGAGAGAGAGAGAGAGAGAGAGAGAGAGAGAGAGAGAGAGGAGAAAGAGGGGAGTGAGAGAGAGAGAGAGAGATAAAGAGGAGTCATGTAAACTTTACCACCATAGAGAAGTGTAGGACAGTCAACAAATAAGCAGATGATGAAGAGTCACACGATCCATGTTATCCACTGATCATCGCATTGCCCCTCCCTACCCACCACGTGAAAACTGTGTACAGTACACAGTGTACCAGTGTTCAGGCTTTTTTTAAATTATAACAAAGCAGGCCCTAATTAAGTCATTGCAGATAAACCAAGACAACACTATGAGTTCACTAAAATGACAACGTCTGCGAAGAGGAGCAGCTTTCTGGGTTTTCCTCTATCTGCTAATGGGTGTATGGGGCCTTTGGATGTATAGTGGCCATCGGATATATTGGGGCCATTGGATATATTGGGGCCATTGGATATATTGGGGCCTTTGGATGTATTGGGGCCTTTGGATGTATGGGGCCATTGAATCTATTGGGGCCTTTGGATGTATTGGGCCATTGAATCTATTGGGGCCTTTGGATGTATTGGGCCATTGAATCTATTAGGGCCTTTGGATGTATTGCAGCCATTGGATATATTGGGGCCTTTGGATGTATTGGGCCATTGAATCTATTGGGGCCTTTGGATGTATTGGGCCATTGAATCTATTGGGGCCTTTGGATGTATTGCAGCCATTGGATATATTGGGGCCTTTGGATGTATTGGGCCATTGAATCTATTGGGGCCTTTGGATGTATTGGGCCATTGAATCTATTGGGGCCTTTGGATGTATTGCAGCCATTGGATATATTGGGGCCTTTGGATGTATTGGGCCATTGAATCTATTGGGGCCTTTGGATGTATTGGGCCATTGAATCTATTGGGGCCTTTGGATGTATTGCAGCCATTGGATATATTGGGGCCTTTGGATGTATTGGGCCATTGAATCTATTGGGGCCTTTGGATGTATTGGGCCATTGAATCTATTGGGGCCTTTGGATGTATTGGGCCATTGAATCTATTGGGGCCTTTGGATGTATTGGGCCATTGAATCTATTGGGGCCTTTGGATGTATTGCAGCCATTGGATATATTGGGGCCTTTGGATGTATTGGGCCATTGAATCTATTGGGGCCTTTGGATGTATTGCAGCCATTGGATATATTGGGGCCTTTGGATGTATTGGGCCATTGGATGTATTGGGTAATTGGATGTATTGGGTAATTGAATGTATTGGGGCCTTTGGATGTATTGGGGCCATTGGATGTATTGGGGCCTTTGGATGTATTGGGGCCATTGGATGTATTGGGGCCATTTGATATATTGTATTGCAGGCATTGGAAGTATTGGACCATTGGATGTATTGGGGCCATTGGATGTATTGGCCCATTGGATGTATTGGCCCATTGGATGTATTGAGGCCATTGGATGTATTGGGGCCATTGGATATATTGGGGCCATTGGATATATTGGGGCCATTGGATGTATTGGGCCATTGGATGTATTGGGGCCATTGGATGTATTGGCCCATTGGATGTATTGGGCCATTGGAAGTTTTGGGGGTCACAGTCACTTGACACTAGCATCACTTTTTTAACAGTTAAAATAGAGTCCTTTGAAGAGGTCTATAGATATGAGTGAGCGCTACGCCCACATAAAATAATACTTTTAGTATACTATAGTCTAAATACTGTAGTATTACTATATTCATATAAATATATTTATATTTTTGCGGACTTTACTGTAGTATACTATAGAATTCACTGGGGAGGCAGGAAGCCTGACAGTTAAGAGCGCTGGGCCAGTAACCAAAAGGTTGCTGGTTCGAATCACCGAGCCGACTAGGTGAAAGATCTGTCAATGTGCCCTTGAGCAGGGCACTTAACCCGATTTGCTCCTGTAAGTTGCTCTGGATAAGAGCATCTGCTAAATGACTAAACATTTATAAATGTATACTATAGTATTCACTGTAGTGTTTTGGCGGACATGACTGTAGTATACTGTATTATTCACTGTAGTGTTTTGGCGGACATGACTGTAGTATACTATAGTATTCACTGTAGTGTTTTGGCGGACATGACTGTAGTATACTGTAGTATTCACTGTAGTGTTTTGGCGGACATGACTGTAGTATACTGTAGTATTCACTGTAGTGTTTTGGCGGACATGACTGTAGTATACTGTAGTATTCACTGTAGTGTTTTGGCGGACATGACTGTAGTATACTGTAGTATTCACTGTAGTGTTTTGGCGGACATGACTGTAGTATACTGTAGTATTCACTGTAGTGTTTTGGCGGACATGACTGTAGTATACTATAGTATTCACTGTAGTGTTTTGGCGGACATGACTGTAGTATACTATAGTATTCACTGTAGTGTTTTGGCGGACATGACTGTAGTATACTATAGTATTCACTGTAGTGTTTTGGCGGACATGACTGTAGTATACTGTAGTATTCACTGTAGTGTTTTGGCGGACATGACTGTAGTATACTATAGTATTCACTGTAGTGTTTTGGCGGACATGACTGTAGTATACTGTAGTATTCACTGTAGTGTTTTGGCGGACATGACTGTAGTATACTATAGTATTCACTGTAGTGTTTTGGCGGACATGACTGTAGTATACTGTAGTATTCACTGTAGTGTTTTGGCGGACATGACTGTAGTATACTATAGTATTCACTGTAGTGTTTTGGCGGACATGACTGTAGTATACTGTAGTATTCACTGTAGTGTTTTGGCGGACATGACTGTAGTATACTGTAGTATTCACTGTAGTGTTTTGGCGGACATGACTGTAGTATACTGTAGTATTCACTGTAGTGTTTTGGCGGACATGACTGTAGTATACTGTAGTATTCACTGTAGTGTTTTGGCGGACATGACTGTAGTATACTGTAGTATTCACTGTAGTGTTTTGGCGGACATGACTGTAGTATACTGTAGTATTGACTGTAGTATACTGTAGTAATGACTGTAGTATACTGTAGTAATGACTGTAGTATACTGTAGTATTCACTGTAGTGTTGTGCAGCCATGACTATTGTACACTGGACAAAAATATAATCGCAACATGCAACAATTTCAAAGATTTTACTCAGTTACAGTCCATATAAGGAAATAAGTCAATAGAAATAAATTCATTAGGCCCGAATCTATGGATTTCACCTCACTGGGAATACAGACATGCATCTATTGGTCACAGATACCTTTAAAAAAAGGTAGGAGTGTGGATCAGAACACCAGTCGGGTGACATTTTCAGCTTCCAGGAATTGTGTACAGATCCTTGCAACATGGGGCCGTGCATTTTCACGCTGAAACATTATTAATATTATTATATTATTTAATCTTTATTTAACCAGGTAAGCCAGTTGAGAACAAGTTCTCATTTACACCTGCGACCTGGCCAAGATAAAGCAAAGCAGTGTGACACAAACAACACAGAGTTACACATGGAATAAACACACGTACAATCAATAACACAATAGAAAAAGTCTAGGGGGTGAATGGCATCTATGGCCTCAGGATCTCATCACGGTATGACTATGTATTCAAATTGACATAGATAAAATACAATTGTGTTCGTTGTCCGTAGTTAATGTCTGCCCATACCATAACCCCACTGCCACCATGGGGCACTCTGTTCACAATGTTGACATCAGCAAACCGCTCGCCCACATGACGCCCGCCATCTACCTGGTACAGTTGAGGCCAGGATTCATCCGTGAAGAGCACACTTCTCCAGCATGCCAGTGGCCATCAAAGGTGATCATTTGTCCCCTGAAGTCGGTTACGGCGCCAAACTGCTGTCAGACCCTGGAGACGAGCACACAGATGAGCTTACCTGAGACGGTTTCAGACAGTTTGTGCAGAAATTCTTCGGTTGTGCAAACCCACGGTTTCAACAGCTGTCTGGGTGGCTGATCATCTCAGATGATCCCACAGGTGAAAAGGTCGGGTGTGGAAATCCTGGGCTGGCCTGGTTACACTTGGTCGGGGATTGTGAGGCTGGGTGGACATACTGCCAAATTCTCTAAAACAACGTTTGAGGCGGCTTGTGGTAGAGAAATGAATATTAAATTCTCTGGCAACAGCTCTGGTGGACATTACTGCAGTCAGCATACCAATTGCACACTCCCTCAAAACTTTAGACAATTGTGGAATTGTGTTGTGACAAAACTGCCCATTTTAGAGTGGTCTTTTTATTGTTCCCAGCAGAATGTGCACCTGTGTAGTGATCATGCTGTTTAATCAGCTTCTTGATATAACACATATATCACCTCATGTCAGGTGGATGCATTATCTTGACGAAGGAGAAATGCTCACTAAC